>NW_015113119.1:151541-192160 GCF_001443285.1 Poecilia latipinna | reverse complement strand
GGGGGGGGGGGGGCAGTAGGAAGAACCTTTAGGGTGCGTTCGCACCAATACTCCACTTTAATCAAACTCCATGTCGCTTTGTCTAGAAAGTCTGGTTTGTTTGGGGAGAATCAAACTCTGATGCGGACCCAAAAATTTAACTCTGTTCCGACTGAAGTGAACTCTGGTTTGGTTCAAAAGGAGACGTGAAGGGCAAGCGGTCCGGAGACCGCTCCGAAGGCAGGAAACGGACTACAGCGCAGGGCATTCTGGGTAAATACAACCAGAACAAACATCAGAGCTTAGCACTAGAGGGAGAAATGGCTTGTGGTCTTTTAACAATGACCGAAGAGAAATCCTGCGACCAATAAGGTCCGACGCTGCTCCATTTTTTTGTTTACATTTTGTGAAAGAGGAAGTTGAGCTCATGTCTTCTTCAGAGGTTTTAATATTACTTCCTTCAGTGGTTCTTGGTACAGCGCCAACACAGGCGAGGTGGGGAACAAGTTTTTAAAAAAAGGTTTGGTTTGTTTGACTCAGTGCAGAGTTAAAGAACCACAGCAGCTGAAAATGTAACAAATGTAATTTTGGTCCCGAAATTGAACCAAGACTACCAGACCAGGGTTGAGACCATGTGCGCCAAACTGAAGACCTTTGTGATCCAGTCTTTGGCAGAAAGAGAGAGAGACATGAAAAAAAACAAACAAAAAAATCATGCAAATGGAAATTATGGAGTTCTTTTATCATGCAATTAAATCACTTACTGCTCACTGCGACAGACTTTGCTCCAACCCTGAGAAATTTTAAAGAAAAAGAATAAGTGCTCTCCTTTTGAGAAAAGTGAGTGCTACATTGCAGAGCCACTAGTACCACTAGTTACGATTATTTTATTTTTTTAAAAAAGATCAGAAAAAAGTCTGAACTTTTTTTTGTCTCCATTGAACAGATGTACTTAAGTCGAGGGTGGAAATGAGATAATGTATTTATCTGTTCTGAAGCCTTTACAGAAAGTCCATCAGCTACGACTGGACTATGGTCTCATGATCTAATAAAGTATCATGCAACCTAATAAGGCCATTCTGCCAGCAAATCATGAATTGTTCCACTATAGCTAAAGATGGAGTCGGACGATATGGCTGAAAAATGTATCACGATATAAGCGTTTCATATCAGTAGACACTGATAACTACTGATCCGTCTTTTAAATATCAATGTCAAACTGGTGGCATGACCTTTACCGTTTTATCCACAATTTTCTCTCCACACGTTAATTTTTAAGAAGTTATGAGGCAAGGTGACAAAACCTGAAACTACTGCTGCGCAAGTTACTCAACAGGTTGTTGCTAGGTAACCAAAGAGTGAATGAGTCGATGCCAGCTAGCTCACAGCTAGCTTTACTGGCTGTGAGAGGTTGAGCAGATCAAGTCTTTCTTCTGCCTTCATCTCCCAAAATGCTGTGCAGTTCTGGATAGGAAGTCCGTGAATATTCTATATATTGAATATACTACCAAAAGTATTATCAATTGATATTGATCACTTGTCTATTGATTTATTGTCTAGCCATACATAAAATTAACATAACATCCCTACAAAAGGCGACAATGAGTTGCAGTAGTTTCATATCTTCATAATTCGTTGCAATTTAAAAATCCTCAAACTGCAGCATTTCCAAACATCCGACTTTGTCGAAGAAAAATAGACACAGCAGCAGCTGAGAGTGTGTTTTGGACGTTCCCCTCCCAGGGGAAAAGACGGGATACAAAACACACAGATGTGAAGAGCTGCTCACATACTGTGGAGAGAAAGGAGCCGTCACACCAGGAAAGGTCAACCATCAGATATACACAACACGGAGACACGAGGGACGCAACACCTGACAGGAAGAGAAGGAGGGCGGCAGAGGAGGAGAGAGAGAATCAGAGCGGTTGGACTTCTAGATGAGGCGCAGAAATAGAGTTCAAGGGTGTGGAAGAACGAAAAGACGGCGACGGTCGAAAAAGACAGACTATAAGAGATACAGGAAACAGGGAGAGCTGCTGCGCCGTCCCGACCAGCTATAAATATAGTGAGGCGGGAAAGGTCAATAGTTGGCGTCTGGCGCCGAAATGTTCCTCAAGGGAGAGGAGGCTCATTTCGCCATCGCGCGTTGATGCTGCGGTGTCAGGGAGAAAGGAACAATCGAGTCCCGGCACACACTGCTGGAGCAAATGTCACTCGGTCTGGTTGTGACGCGGTCAGACGTAAAGTTTGGAAACGGCGGGTACCAACCTGCATGGCGGACGAGACGTTGGAGAGAGAGAGGCCTTCGAGGTCGGACAGCAGGCTCGAGGAGAACACAGAGGACTTTGGTGCACTTGGAGGCGCAGGAGAAACTAAACAATAGAAGAAACAATGAGTCAAACTGGAAAACTGGTTGTGTTAAGTTATAAGACGAAAAAGGTCAAAACTGAGAATACAGCCCCCTCAACAATGGATTAGGACTGTCATAAACTCCCAAAAAACCTTTATGTTCAGTTAAATCTGGATGGATTCTAGCAAATTAGGAAAAAATGTATTTAGTGTGAATGCTTCCTACCTTCTTAATACAGAAGGTATTCCCATCTTTGTCCTAAAACATTACAAAAACATTACCATGTGTTCCTCATCTTAGCAAAACTCTCTCGGTCGTCTCGGTAGCTTGAAGCTTTATGTGGGAAGATCACTCCACACTCACTACAATCATTCCCAACTTCCTTTAGTCTCCCAGCAACTAGCGTGACTAAGCATGGGTGCAATTTGGAGGTGTGCACACATCTCCTTCAGGGTCATACTCACATGTGTGGGGATCAATCCATACAAACTGAGGTGTGGTATTTATTAATAAGCAGGCATGAATTGTTGATTGCAACAAAAGTATTACAGCTTCATCTGGGCCTGATGAGGATCTAGACTCACCTAAAGCCAGCGTGGCCAGTCCAGATTCAAAGTTTTTTTTAAGTTGGAGAAGATTCTCCATAAAGTTCTGCAGTACAAACAATATACAATTTGCTGACATATGTCTTAATATTCATGAATCCTGCATTATGGAGCAACCAGGCTTTCATGGAGCAAATCTGACATTGGCAGAATTTGTCTCTCTAACCACCTCATAAATAAAAGTACAAATAAAGTATAAATAAAGTCCTTCCACCTACAGAAAATTTATTTTGGGTGAATAATCCAACTACTCGACAGTCATTATTGTTCCTACAGCCAATTAGGGATGAGGCAGGATGATGATGCAGAACACAAATCTGAATACAGTGGACCTCTACCTAGTGGAATGTGACTTGCAAGTTATTCATTGAAAATGTATCTAAAACATTTGGAAGAAAATTAAACTTGTGAAGCTGGAATTGACTGGGCACCTGATACGCCATTGGCTGATATTTGCAAATCAGTCAATCCATGACCTGCATTTATTTTCCATTGTAACAACAATAAGGGAGACTCTAGATTTTATGCTGCGTTGCATTTGTAGTCGGAACATAGAAATTTTTACTTCCAAGTTGGCAAAAATGGACTGAAACTCTCCATGACTCCCAAAGTTGGACTTCCGCTTCAAATATTCTGAGAATCTTTCAAAAAGACAACTTCAAGATTCAAAATGGCCGCTCCTCATATCAACAATAGTAAACTGTGGTGAAAACAAGTTTATTTTTACAAGTCATACTTGTAAGAGTGTGTCTGAAACCAATGATAAATGTAGCATCTTTAGCTAAACTGAAATGAAATGTGTTGTTGTGGAAGGTACAGCCAACGACGATGTTCATCAGAGGCACTGAGTACAATGGCTACTTGGGCGTCACGATATAGGAATCCTGACTTCTCTGACTAAGTTAACTAGAACGATGTTAACTTGGGTTTGGCTTGGTTCTACAGTGTATATTTGGTGTGTAGACTATTAAAACAGGCAGTGTTGGGCAATTTTGGAGGTGTCTCAAGTTTGCAGGCGATACTGGCTCTACTGGGGGTCTCACTATAGTTTGCAGCCTGCTGCCATAGGGAACCAGTCTTAGAAATGACGGATGAACTTACAGTCATCTAGATCCAATAGAGAGACTTCCTTCTTGGACTTTACCTCCACCTAAAAAGCAAACAGCAAATTCACAATGAGTGTAAAAATAAAAAAAACAAGATGAACTGCAGCATTGTGGCAATTCCACCTAGAGAGAGAGAAACATTTCAATTTCAATAACGAGACCTTGAAGATGTTACACATTCCTCCCCAAATCAACTGGTTTACATTTCTATGCAGCTTGTGCCACACAGAGTCTGGTAGAGAAAAACACACATGCTTCAATTTCACAAACCTGCAATAAAAATCAGATTTAAACATATGAGCACGTTTTTATCACCCTTTCTCCATACCCACCTAACCAAGCTGAGTTTATCACATCACATAAAGAACCATAAAATCCCACTCTGCCAACTCCAGGGTAGATAAGCAGCAAACAAACAGGACAAAGGAGTGAGAGGCAAACAGGAGTAAAGAAAAAAAACAACCCAAACCGTAAAGTTCCAGGCCGCCGTATCTTATCAGATTTTCTCTGATCGAAGCTTGGTGGGGGTAATAGAGATGGAAACCCTGTTACTGGAAAAGCGATCTGAAAGAGCCGTGCAAGAAAAAAAAAATGGCTGAGGGAAAAAGATGCATAATTCATAGGCCATAACCAAATGACAAAGTGAATGAAATGAGAATTTCATAGCGCCGAACGGCAAAAGGGTGAGAGAAAGATAATGTGATGAGCGTAACAGGTAAGAAAAAGATTGTGAGAACTGGGGGGAAAAAAACTTAAGGGGTGGAAGAGAAAAACAAAATAAAGGAGATGCCATGGAGCCAAATGACATCCCAGAGAGTAAATCAGGATTTTGAAGCTTTCAGCACACACAGCTGGGAGAATATCATGTTAATACTCAGTGGGAGCTGAAAAGAAGAGGGCTGTTCTCCTGTTTACAATTTCAACCCCATTATATCCCATCAACTGGGCTGCGACTCGTACCACACAGATGAACGGTGCAACATGAAAGTGAATGTTCCACTGTAGCTTTTTATCAGCAGCCCTCAGCAACGTTAATCCAGTAAAACCAACATTCTGTAGGCGTACATTCAGGTTTCTTTTCTTTCATCTCTTTAATAAGCTCTAAAGCTCAACGTTTTACTGGCAGCCCACAAACCGTCCAGAATGCAGAGAGAGATCTCTATATGATAGTGGGGATCAGATGGGACCAAATGCTGTCACTGCACATTTTGCTGGACAATAAATAGTCGCCGTAATTATTGGGATAAACGACAATATTGTTGTTTTCAGACCATTTTCATGTGATATGTGTTACTGCTTTATGAGAGTGGAAATGTGAAAATTTGTAGCATTTGATTGACTGTAGTAATTGATTTTATTGACTTGAGACAGAAGTGGACTAAACACTTCAACAGGGAAAGGATGGATTTGCACTGTAACTCAAAGTTGTCCTAACTCTGAGTTGCAGAGTCAGGACTTTGAGGTACTGAGCAAGTACCTCTGCTCAGCTGTGCCAAGCTACAATGATGCTGAAGGGTGACATCACCTTCGGTTTAGTCTTTGCGACGGTCTTCTTCTGCGGAGCTGGAGAGTCGGAGTCGGAGTCCTCCTCGGAGTCAGACTCCGAGTCGGAGGAGCTTTCAGCGGATGAGCTGCTGGTTTTGCCCACAGGACCGTTTCCGTTTTCATCCGAGTCACTAAAACAATCAGGCAAAAGAAAAACAAAATGCCTCAAACATACAAGGAAGTTTCACCAAAACCATTATTTTACACTGTATATAGAATTTCTAATTGCACTTTCTGAATAATTTGACAGGTTTGCTGCAGTTTATTTTTACATGTCAACCTTTTGCTTTGGTCAGTTTTTTTATTATTAATTCTACGTTGGCTGCTCTACTCCTAATTGCACTGACTGAACAAATTAAAGTTGTGTTGTTTTTACATGTTTGACCAAGCTTGTGAAGCTATTGGCGTACGTGTCATCAAATAAGTGTGTAATTCAGTACATTCATGACTGTAAAAAAAATTGGTTTTAAAGTCAATTCAGCACTGTTTTTCTGTATCGGATCGCATCGGCCGATGCCAATTCTGATATTGTTATCGGAAGTGGAAAAAAGTAGTTAATCCCTAAAAATTTAGTTTATAAGTGAAATAACTTTGCGTCATTAAACATATTCAGTTGTAACAAAAACACCAGGGGGGAAAAAGAAACGCGTTGAGAAGTGAAAGCAAAACAAACTTTAAGGCGTCTGAAAGCTTTCAGTGCACCCGATCAAAACGACGACGATCAATCTGTTTTTGTTTGCAAAGTGAATTCAATGCGGCGCTCAGTCAAGAAAGATTTTCTCCATCTTTCTCCCCTCTCTTTCACTTGCTCTGTCCCTCTTCAATTTGTTCCAATAATGAGTGTTTACTCCGCCTGCCTGGGATTTTCAACCGTTAAATTAATGAGGGGAATTGTGACGGTAACTGGCTTTTTAACTTGGGCGATGATGAAAAGCCAGTATTAATTTGGCCTACAGATTTCATTTGCTGCGAACAGGAAAAAGTGATATAAATCACTGTGGGACTGATTAGGCCCTGCCTGAAATGACTGGGCCATAATGAGGGCATTATGCTGTGTTTGTTGTGGAAGCACTGGGGTGAGCGGCTCTAATTACCGACTGTACGCGTGTGTGCGCGCGTTCTGGTGTGTTTGAGCACTGGGGTGAGTTGCTCTAATTATACTCTCTAATGGAGAGAACAGGGTCAGCCGGCGGCCTGTCACACAGCAAAAAAAAAAGAAAGAGAAGAAAGAGAAAGAAAGAAAGGATGAGAGAAAGAAAGAAAGACAGAAAGAAAAAAAATCAGGTACGTTCTGTGATTTTGTGTGTCCGTGAGTAAATGAAGTGCGCTGCGTAAGAAACTAAATTTGCCAGTTGTGTAAGGGAGAGTGCGTGAGCATATTCTGTAGTAATGACTCAAATATCGTTTATTGGCAACACCAGGCTGCTAAATGACCAATCAAAAGTCATTATCCATTAGCCATGTAAATGTGGCTTACACTGCTGGAGGAAAATTCTCCTTGATTAGCTTGTTAATGGAACTCATGCCAGCGATACTCCTGCAGACCGGCCGACCCGAGAGAGGGAGAGAGAGAGGGGGTTTGGGTGGTAAAGAAAGGACAGAAGCTACAGTACATTAAATTTGCATGGATTTAGAGTTTATTCTGCTTTTAAACAGAGTTTATTCAGCAAACTTTGGTGGTTGGAATGAGTTTCCTGGATGGATGTTGATGTCGCCTCTATGAAAGGAGGGGGGAAAAAAATTTATCTTTTGTGTGGGAGACAAATTATCCAAATGGAGAAAACTTTGTTTCCTTCAAAAGCTAATGATGCTAAAGCTAGCATCGATTCACAGCTGTTGATTACTGACCGACTCTACACAGCGTAGTTAGTGATTTGTGAAACCTGGAGGATTTCCCCTCACCTGTCCGCAGCAGTCTGCTTGCTTTTCCTCGGCGTCGCCTTCTTAGTTAGTTTCTTCTTCTTTTGTTTGGATTCAGACTCGCTGGAGCTCACTTCGGATCCGCTCGAACTCTTCCCGGAATCGCTGGAGGTCTTCTCCGAGTCTCCGCTGCTCTCCTCTTCGCTCGCACTGCCCGACTCTAAAGAACAACACAACTGTGGGTTTAATATAGTTATTTTTACTCTAATAAATCTTATTTTGGTGTAGTTTGTGCGTTTAATTTAATTGGTTTTGATCGTCATCCGAAATCAGCCGACCTATTTAATTCGCGTTTCAAATATTTTCTAATATAATTAAGTAAAATAAAATCAATTTCGGTCAGAATCTAAAGGAATAAAAAAAGCATTTCTATCAGTTTCTGAAAGGCAGTGTAACTTTTAAACTCTAAAACACAAACATACCTTCACTGCTACCACCACTACTGCTGCTGCTGCTGCTGCTGCTGCTGCTGTCGTCTTCACTGCCACTTCCAGATCCTTCCTCCTCCTTCTCGTCTTCCTCATCGTCTGAGTAGAACTTATCAGATTTGGGTTTCTTGGCTTTCCCCAGAGACGGCGCCCACTCTTGTACCTAAAGCGAAGCAACACATCAAATTATGTTGCTGAAAGCGACGAGACATAATAAACGAGCTCAGCAATTAGCAGATTTGTTGTTCTTCTCTTTTTTTTTTTTTTTTTTTTTGTTAAAGACCACATCTAAGAGTATCAAAGCTTTATTTAAACACCGAACAGAGTTGTTTTGTTATTACTGTGTCAAACAGACGCAGTTATTTCACTTTGGAGTTTAAAAGATTTAAGTAGACGGAGAAACGGATGAGCAGCGAATTTGGTGTCTCCAGACATTTTTCTCCTGGCTTTCAGCGGTGGCTGTTAATCGACTTTCGCTTTGCGGATGTTATCTGATGCCGTGTTTTGAGTTTTGTGCAACCAAAAGCAAGTTACAGACAAATACTTTAAAGTACAAATGTAAATCCTTCATATCCTCTTGGATCATCTATAAAACAGGCGACATGAACTGGACAGGATTATCGCCAATGTGACAGCTAAACCTTACAGTAAAAATATGTATCTTTTAAAATTTTTGTTAAAACTGTCACCATGTCCTGATGGGGTGGGACAGATAATCTATGCTCCTGCTGCCATCTGCAGAAATGCTCTGCTGCCCGTTAGAAACAACCAATCAGAGCCCGGAGGAGGGTCTTAGCGCTGTCAATCAGGCTACTCACACCCAGTTTTTACTTTCTCCATTACATAGATATTTCTCACAACCTTATTATCATTTTTAAGCCTGGAAGGATAAGATAAATTTGAGTAAAACAGTAAAAAATACAGAAATCTTCAAAAAGTAGGTGACAATTTAAACTATTGGACTGGTGAGAAACAGAAATACTCCAAATGTTTTTTTCTTTTTCATCCCTGAATTGTCTGTATGTTAAATATGACGGTAAAAATTAACGTGGCTGATGATGAAGATGATGATGACATGAAAAATTTACATTTAATTGAATTCAGTGCATCTGAAGGTGTACCTGTTACAATTTACTGGTGGAGTAACTTGACTATGTCAAAAATTGTTAAATGAGAATGCTTCTGATGAAAACAGTACCGGTTCGATCACTTCCACGTTCCTCACAGACGGATCCGGCGCCGTCGCTGGCCAGTCAGACAGCTCCTGGTAGCCGGTGGTTTTAATGTTCAGGCTGTGGGAGAGCGTCCCCAGCTGGAAACGGTCTCTGTCTGGACGCACAGACAAGGAAAATGAAGGAAGTCAAAAAAACCCGACACAGATTAGCAAGAAGCTCAATCGTCAGTGAAGAAGTCGGTGATTTGGTGATGAGGAATAATTGTTTTCATCGTTTATCACCACAATCACCCAGTACTTTTCCTCTGTGACCAACAGGATAACGAGTGCTTTTGTCCTTAGAGTGTGAAACAAAAAACAGTGCTCCTCTGTTTGATAGGAGAAAAAAAAAGAAGAAAACTTCACTTGTGAATATTAAGAATGACAGGAGTGAATAAGGCCATCCATAAACATCCAGTGGGTGCAAACCGCCTGTGAATCTTAATATTACAGGAGGCTGTTTCGTCCATTTTGTCAAGGAGGAAGAGAGAAAATTAAGTTTTGTTTCCCCCCCACCTCCCAGTGTCTGAACAAAGGTTAGCGCCGGCTCGATAATTTACCCATCTCATTAGTCCAAGGTAAAGGGGTCTGACCTAACTGCCCTTCAAAGACACACACACACACACACAAACACACACCAGAATAATGAAAGCGCCACCTGAATCCACTGGAAATAGAGCCACTCAGTTTGAAGTAAAGCTTTCCCTAATTCATATTCAGAGATTTTCTTCTGGTTTAAGAAAAACAGGCAGGAGAAAGTAATGGATTTAATCGCAACTAGAAAAGTGGTGTAGGAGGCCTGACTGTTTCAAAAATAAGGCTTAGAGGTTGAAACGACGAGCGGATGAAGTACCTTTGAAAGCGGACTCGAGGACCGGCGCCGGCTTGGAGGCCAGCAGGATGCGGCGGGCGTACTTGTTGAGGGCGCCGCTCTTCTCACTGGGCACAATCAGCTGTCGGATGAAGCGCGTCCGGTCTCGGATGTCGTAGTTCTGGTCGTATTTGCCGAGGTTCAGGATGTACTGGGTCAGCAGCTTGGTCTGGGAGTGAAAGGAGAGGTAGGACCTAGCGCCAATTCATGCACAATGTAATCTACTGGAAAAAAAAGGTTCCTGTTGCTGCTGGTCGTTTTTAATGCTTCTGTCAGCACAAAGTGCAAACAACATCAATTTTTAGCCAAACTTTCCAACGCTTTTATCTTCCTAGTTTAAAACATAAATATAGTTAAAACTGATTCTTGAACATTTCTTCCTATACGACTCTTCTGCTTAAAAGAAACCATGAATGGTTGGAAAAGGTTTCTGACAGAAACGATGGATGAGACAGAAATGGAGGAAATGAAACACGACCGTTAAACTGTAATAACAGTAATGTTAAAATTCTTTAAGAAAGGATTTATATTGAAAGCATTACATTTTAATTTGGCTAAATGTTTGAAAATAAATTGCCAGTACAGTAAATGAACAGGATCTTTAGTAGAGATGCATCAAGAAACTATCTGGTAACTGGAATCATTTCATCCCCGGGCGACAGCAAAACTGTTAGAAACCAAGAAATATATATATTTTTTCCAAATTAGTGAAGGACTCAAACTACCATATAAATAATATAGTGATATTTTACTTAATATATTATATTATTTATTGTAATTGCTTAACAGTCTCTTCACTGTTTTTGGCAGGAACGTGACGTCATATGTCGGTCGATAGTTTAACTTTCCTCTGACATTCTCTCATTACTAACGTAGCAGCTGCAAATTTTACAGAGGTGATTCGGTCTTATCCATATAAAAGCACTTCCTGTTCATTCATGACTTCATCATCGTCTCTCATTCACCCACGTCGTGATCAGCATGGTTCAACTGTGAGTTACAGTTAAATATTGAGCCGTTTGAAATATCTAAGGTCAGCATCAGAAATTTTAACGTATTTTCCTTCAGGTGGAAAACTTTCTGCACCTGTTTGGAGTTGGTCAGGTACAACTTCGCTGCCAAGTTGACTGTCTGCAGCTTGACGATATCCTCCTCAGAGGTGAAAGTCTTCGCCATCTTCCGCAGTACGTCTGGCGCTATCTTCGGCACCCTCTCGCAGTACTCTCCCATCAGCCACAGGATGCTGGCCCGAGCCATGGGAACCTGCCAAGGTAAAGATTGAAGCAAAATGGCCACCTGACCTTACGCTGTTTAACAACAAAGTTCAACAGCAGCTGCATTTCCGTCAACCACAGAATGGCCCAAATTAAAATTCCGAAAATTAATTTGCGAGTTTTGAAAACACTTACATTTTTCAAAATAGTTATCACGCTGCGATGAGGCGGTTTTTCAGCCATATCAAAATAGATGTATATATTGCAAAACTGCAATGGAAACACTATTTTCGCATCACACGACTCACGTGATCAAAAGGTGGATGTTACTACTGCTGAAAACGATGAAGGAGGCGACAGGAAGTGGTCGTCTAGGAAGATGATGGTTTGTTTTGTTTTTGCAACAACATGCAACTGGCTGCCGCAGAGCTCTCACAGCATCACACAGCTGATAAAAAGTTGTGCGTCATTCTAACGTGTTGAATCCATAGCTCTTCCGTAAAATGGCCGACTACAATTTTCTTCAAAATACCGCATACATAGCGGCTCCAACAGTATAAGCGGCTTGTTGCTCCAACGCTTGAATAAAACTCCAGCGTTCCTCTGATGGCTGAGTTATGAATACATCTCAAGCAACTGTTTACATCAAAATCAGCCATGATTTTTAATAACTTATTACGTGAAAAAGCAGAATATCAACAAAGATTTGGGCACAATGGCAGTGGAAACGCAGCTAGTGATGAGGACGTCACGTACGGTGATGTTGTCAAAGAGCTTGGCCATGTGCTTGATGATGTCACAGTGCTGGGTGGGCTGAGTCTGCAGCAGCTTCTTGATGACCACCACGCTCTCGGCCACAACCGTCTCTGTCGAAACAAACCAAGAAACTAACTACGGTCGCCCCGGAGACGAACGCGCGCGTCGCTGCACATTTTCCTACCGTCTCTGTTGGAAAGCAGCAGCACCAGGCCGTTGAGGCAGGTGTCTGTGACCTCGGAGATGTTGGTGGCACACCTGCCGATGGCCTGGATGGTAGCAGCAGCAAATGCCTTATCCTGGCTCTTCACGTAGGTCTGGAGTGCGATCGGAACCGTGAGGAGAACGGCGGGGGAAGGAAAACCTTGGTTACTGACAAGTCAGTAACCAGTTTCTCTTAAATTAAGAATCTAGGAGAAACAACAATCCTGGAATCCCCTCAGGATGGTGGAAATGTTGGCTTCGTTGGCGAGATTAGTCAGGATCTCCAACTGTAAAAATCGGAAGAGAAACTTGATTATCGGAAAGTGGAGTAAAGAAACAGAGCGGGATTTGGGGAAATACAAAACACTTCTGGTTTCTGTGGAAACCAGAAGTTTACACACACTGGATAAAAGAACACACACATTTTTTTTCTTAAAGTCTGAAGTTAAATCAGATCAAACTTCTATTGTTTTAGGTCCGTTTGAATTACCAAAATTATTTCTGTTTGCTAAACGTCACAATAGTGACAGAAAGAAACAAACATCTCAGGACTTGTCTCCAGAAATAAAAGTCTTTGTCACTGCAATCTGACTTTTTAATGTTTCTTTTGGAGGATTTGAGTTTCCTCTTCACAGAGTGAGCGTACAGGCCATGTTGAATCTGTATGTATACTTCTGATCTTTAAGATATTAATTGGTACATTGAATTTTATATGTACAGCATGTATATGAGGTTCTGACCTCTAATCAATTGATAGGCAAAATTACTATTAATTTACCCGCAGAATTATATAACAACAAAAAAAAAAAACTATGAATATAAGGATTTTCAAAACGTCATGCTCTTTTAAAATTTAAATGTTAATTTTGATTTACCTGAAAATTAATCCCCTAACAAACTTAGAAACATTATGATGAATTAAATAGGCAAATGTGCTATACCAATCTGTTCCACACATTTACATTTTTCCTACAGGTTACCAAGCAACGCAGTAAAATAATTAGTGCTCATCATTTAGGTTCACTTTAACTCATGTAGTTTGCAATAAGGCAGAAATCTGTTACCTTCAGTGTTTTTATGTGTGTGGCGTCTGTGGACCTGACATAGAAACTCTTCATGTACGGCTCAAACATCCCCTGTTTGAGAAGAATTAAAAGAAAAAATAAACTTATTGGAAAAGCAATAAAAGGAATCGATTGTTATAACGATTCATGAACAGCCTCACCTTCCTCTGAATGGACATGGTGGCGATGTTCTGCAGCACGACGTACTGAACCTCTCTGCACGAGAACAAGAAGGAAAACAACCTTAAGGTGCGTAGACTGCAGAGTACAACAGCACATTAGGGCCATCGTAGAGAGAAACAAAACAGGAGCACATGTCTGGCAAAAAAACTCAGATGTTTCAAGATTAATCTCAGAAAGTTTTAGGTTAATCTCAAAAATTTCAAGAAAAAGATCAGGAAACTGTCAGAGCTCCAAAAGTTGTGAGTTTGCAGGGAAAAATATTCAAGAACATGGACATTCATAGAGCTCTGAAAGCTTTTACATTTGAGAGAAAAAAACTCAGAAATTTTATTCATTTCAGAAATTTTCAAGAAAAAGACAAGGAAATTCTCAAAGCTCCAAAAGTTGTAAATTTGCAAGAAAAAAACTCAGCAATTTTGAATAATTTCAGAAGTTTTCAAGAAAAAAAAACAAATCAAGGAAACTATCTGGGCTCAAAGTTGCAAATTCAAAAAAAAAGTGTCAAAATGTTAATATTTTCAAGAAAAGAAATTTTCTATTAAAGTAAAAAATTCTCAATTTTTTGAGCTCAGGCAATTTCCTTGGTTTTGTTTTTTATTTCTGATATTGATCTCAAAATTTCTGAGTTTTTTGGCTAAAATTCTCTCCTCTGTTTTAGTCCTCTAATACGCCGTCAGAGCAGAGCTACCTTTACATTTCACTTTTGTTTTTTAACACAATATCAAATCAAAGAAGTTGTTTTTTGGTTACCTGTGGCTTCTCAACAGTCGAACTAGCGATTTAGTGACGATGCTCACTTCGTGTTTAGGGGCAAGATGCCAGTAAAGTTGAGCAACAGCCATCACAACCTGAACACAACAACAAAACAGTAAATCATTAAACAAAGTCAGCTTTTTTTTACGGATTCGTCCTTTACCAGAACACATCAACACACTGAAAACATTCTACAAAAGCACTCAAGATACAAGGTAATTTTTCAGGGGGAGCTTTAAATAGCAGGGAGACGCGTGTCCGTCGTGGGGAGGCAGAATGAAAGGCCCGAGGCAGCTATGAAGATGGAGGATGTCACTGTGCTGTCACGAGTAAAGACACAGCATGTCACATTTTAATCAACACTTTCATTTGGGAGCATTTTTCCTCCCGCTGCTACACTGAGACAGACCTTGAGACTCCTGGTTGATGGAAATCTGTGATCAGTTTTCCTTTTTATTTTTTTCTTAGGTTCACTAAGAGATGTGCAAGAACAAAAAAAAAATGGGAAAAGGAGAGTTGTGTGTCTAAAAATAATAGTCATAAGTTATTATAGTTGGTCATATTATTAATACGCTTCATGAGTTTTGTGTTTTATCCGTTTAGATTTGTCTGTCTGGTTGGTTACATTTCAAAATAGGATTGACGGCAATTATTGAGATCCATTTTTTAAATTCTTAATTTTTCATATTTATTTGTTGTGTCCAGTTACCCGATTTAATATAACTGGAACAGTGAATTTGTTTATTTGATAAATGATGAGTTTCATTTTTGGAGAAAGTTTACACCCAAAAACAATGAAAATTACGGAAAAAAAAAACAAACAATTATTGCAGCTTTTATTTTCATCATCATGATAAATGAACCATTGATCACCACAGGATGAGTTCCTTTTTTTTTTTTTTTTTTACATCGTTTCAATCAGAGACATTTTCTGCAGCCCCCAGTGGCCAGCTGTGGTACTGCTTTTTTATTCATTCCATATTAGCTTCATTAATAGAAAGTCACATCATTTACGCCCTGTCTGCCAATTCATAAAAGAAAAACTGTAACAGATGGAAACCAGTAAAGTTGTTTGTGTCGGTTTTAAATTTCCCCTCCATGATTATCGTCAATAATAAAAATGGAAACGCATCGCTGGTACTGTTGATCATTAGCAGCATAAAATAGCTCCCGTTTCCTCTCTTTTCTACCCTCGAAACATTGATGGCGTGATGGAAATGGAAAATTACTGCTGATTTCCGGCACAGACGTTTACATTACATCACATGTTCGTATAGGATGAGGTTATTTCAGACGGTTCAGGTGTTGTAGGTGTGAACTCACTGCAGTGTTCCTGCTCTGCAGAAGAGGCTTGGTGTTCCTCAGCAGCAGCCTGTGATCTGGATCCATGATGTACGGCTTTGCTTCTCTCTGGCCTTGTTTCTCCTCAGAGTCGGAGTCGTAGAAGGCTTTCTCGCTTTCGTCAAAAATGCCGTCCTAAAAAGAAAAAAAGAAAAAACATTTATACAAGGTTCTAATGTAAACCAAATAATTTTCTAAAGGATTGAATGTCATTAAGTTTTCTGGTTGGATTCATGGAGAATCAATGATGCTGTTGGAACCAGAAACATTGTTTTTCTAATTAGGATTTTACATAATAAGTCAAAATAAAGGGTGAGAAAATTGTGAAATGCAAAAAAAACACAAATAAAAATATGAAAACTTTGTCTTTTCACAGCATATTATGTTTTTATTAATTTTTTAAGGTTTTGGCTCTACTGGCCTTTAATTGAAAGAGGTAAGACAGAAAAGTGGGCAATAAGAGAGGGGGGAAACATGCAGCAAAGGTCACCAGGCCGAGACTCGAACATGCGATGGTAAAGGCCTCCACACATGGTCAGTGCTTTACCCCCGCGCCACCACAGCACCCCATTTCAGCATTATAAGCTGCCAAGTCTTTTGGAGAAAATCTCTACCAGCTTTGCACATCCACTGATCCCGTGTGTGTTTCTTGAACTGACGGTCTGACAGGACACCTGTCCCCGCTGTCAGACTGTGACATCGCCTGAGCGTCACGCCAAGACCGCGTGAGGATTAAGTAGACAACACTGGTGATTTAAAGATGAGGCCAATAAGAAAACTGTGTGAAATATTTATCATATCGTCACAATCATTAATAAAAGTCATATATATTTAAGTCGTTTATTACCAAAAGTATTCTTCACAGTTTACGATTTTAGGTCAAGCAGATTCTGTTTTGTCCTGAAACGTTTTGGCATTTGATACTCCAAAAAAAAAAAAAAGAAACTGGATAATTACAGGCTGTGGAATACTGGGGTCTTAAAAGCCTTCAAAGACCAGAAGGAAACCAAACTGGGTTACCAGTGAGTTTAAAACACTTTCCGGTGTTTTAAACTCACCAGAAAGTGAGTTTAAAACACTCACTTTTTAAACCGCTAAATCTGTTGATAACAGATTTAACGGTTGATAAATCTGTTATCAACCGTTTAATTAGTTTGTTGTCTGCTAGCAACGCCCTGCTCTCCCAAACACATCAACTTCAAACCGTCTGTTGCCTCCGTGATCATCAGTGAGACCAAGAGAAGGACAACGAGAAATATGAATCAATAAAACATTTAACTTATTGTTAAGTGTTTTAAACTTAACAGTAAGTTTAAAACACTGCGCCTCTCACCTCCTTCCAGGGACTGGTGAACTGCGTCCGGGCGTAGCGTGTCAGCATGTTGATGATGACCACCTGGCCCCACTCCTCCACGTCCACCAGCAGGTTGCACAGCTTCCTGTAGTTTCTGTGGATCAGGTCGATGCGGTCTGGACACACCTCCTCGAAGGCCACCACCACGCTGCCGGCCACCAGCTGGAGGACAGATTTCACTCCGTTAAGAAGAAACTCTGGAGACATGGTGTGTTTTTATCCTCTTTTTTTGTTTGCCATTTAAGTATAACGTTTATTTCCAGTTAAAACTGTTAATTGAGGTTATGAACATTTCAAGCAGTTTTCTCCTCAGATAAATTGAGCAAATACTTCATCTCTTGAACAAGCAGTAATATAGGATCTCTAGAGAAATAAAGCGCCGTTACGTACGACTCTTGTTGCAAACTTTGTAGTGCGGCTGCAATTTCAGTCCACATAATAGCAATTTACAGCTCTGATTACAACAAACTCTTTTAGCCCTTGAAGGAGTTAGATGATAATTAAAACAACAACAATAAAAGTAAAAACACTTTATTGAAGAGAGAGCAGGCAAAGGCCGAAGCGGTGGCGAAGAGAACCAATTATCAACCGTTTAATTAGTTTGTTGTCTGCTAGCAACGCCCTGTTCTCCCAAACACAACAACTTCAAACCGTCTGCTGCCTCCGTGATCATCAGTGAGACCAAGAGAAGGACAACGTGAAATATGAATCAATAAACCACAACATAAAGTCATAATAAGGCAAGAAGAACCAGAATCCAGTTTTTCTTCTGTACTGACTAACCCATTGCTCTGCATCCATTTTTCAAAATAAGGGCCGCCAGGGGGCGCTGTGGAGGCATCAGAAAGTTGGAAAGGAGGCAAAAGAGAAAAAGAAAATGTAATTAATCCTGTAAATGTTTTAATCTTAATTTTTATAAGTTAAAGTAAAGGATTTAAAGACTATTTTTCTGATGCTCAGTTTCTGGTTGGCATTCAGACAAATTCATCAAGCTAGCACAACGGGAAATTAAAAGGTTTCTCACAAGATGCAAAAAACCATAAGAACTGTGGGAATAAAATTTAATTTGATGTGATTAGTGTATAATATCACTTATTTTCTTACAATCAAAAGAGGATTGTGATGAAAAATTTTATAATCTGGTAATAAAGTAATAATATATGATTGTATTTTTAAAAAATTGTCCATATAAAAATCAGACAATATGAGGAAGCATTTATGCTAAATTAATGTAGAACAGTAAATGAAAACCATTTTAAAATGTGATTTGTAGGGAAGGACTTCTAGCATACATGAGCTTGATTGACAGCGCTAAGGCACTTATCCTGTCTCTGACTGGGAGCCGTCTATTAATCAGTTGATTAAACTATTAAATCAACCAGTTTGTTAAAACCAGTTTAATGTATGAAGAGTAGGACAGATTCTGCACAGTGACAGCATCTATCAAACCAGTTTATTCTAAATCGTTCAATTAGTGGTGAAATCACCATTACTGAAGCTGTAATAATCAATATGTGATACTATTTTACGCAGTAGTGGAAATATGAGAGTTTATGTTTTAAATAGAAGCATTTAGATATTTGTTTTTTTAATCTGTGTAAATACAGTTAAACTGGGATGTTTTTTTTTTTACTCTAAAGTTGTCATGTGGTGAAAAAAAAAAAAGAAAAAATCCCCACATTTTAACCTTTGTAGTTTTGTGTTTTAGCAAGATTTCCACCTAGCGTTTACCGAGTCACTTCCTCTCTTCGCAACCGTCCAGCTCTCGTTTCCGACAAAGACCACAGACCTCCACCCCTAGCCCCCGATTAGATCCGGCTCCAAGGTAAACTACACGCACCATCAACAAATCTGACACCCCAATCTATGGCGTTCATACGCCGCCGCTGCCACCGCCTCCCCCCGGTCCCCCAGCCATATTATCTACCCCGCGTGACAAGCCGGTAATGGAAAAATCACACTAAGCAAATGGTTCTTCTAATAACAATAAATTTCCTATAAAATTATGAAGGGGCCCAAAGCGTTTCCTTGCATCTACTTTGCTATGAATTCTAATTAAGGTGGCGGGGAGGCGGAGAGTGCTGGGTCATCACGTCAGAGACAACGCGCGCCTTTTTGATGGATGGCCCGGCTTGGGGTCGGCCTATCCTCCACTCCTCCTCTCTTCCTACTCCTCCCTTCTCTTTTCTCTTAAATTAATGGGCATCTCACCTAGGCCCTAATCATAGTACCCCACCGCCCCCGCCCTGCTCTTCCTTTCTGTTCTCATTTCAATTTTGCAGAAGGTGCAGGGCGGGGGGATGGATGGGAGAGATCGATCATTTATCTTGTAATGGCTGGATAATAGATCCATCACGGTAAAACAGCTGCACAAACTCCTATGTTGTCTCTGTCATCAGGCGCTCCCCATTTTCTCTTTAAAGCGTCCTGCCTACAAGCAGCCCGCCGTGTGCCACGGGCGTTTAGCTAAACGCCAGCAAAGGTGTGTGTTAGGGGAGCGAGGCGAAGATGCACAACGAGCAACAACCGGGTGTTTCAGTACAGAAGAAAACCCACCAGATTAACCATTTACCTGATGTTAATGTTTCTTATTGTGCAATATTGTGAGATGACTGTAATTTTAAAAGGTTACTTTAAATATCAAACTGATTTTAAAAAAAACAAAAACACACAAACACAAGGGAAAGATAATTATTCCTTGATAATCTCTGATTGGTGAGGTTTTTTTCCCTGTAAATCACAAAAATGATTCATTTTTTTTTCCTTCTAAATCTGTAAATGCATCAACATGATATCTAAAGCATAAACAGGAATGATCCTGTAGTTCTCTCTCCCTACCTGTTGGATTCAAAACAAGGAACAAATGTTTATTTTCTTTTTTAAAAAAATATGTGTTACAGTCCTTAAAAAGAACATCGGGATGCCCGTCCAGAATCAAAATCGACGGGTCAGACTTTGACAAAAGTAAATATCGGTATCGGCCCCTGGGATGATCGGTGCATCGCTATAAAGAAGAGTCGATAAGGTTTTGTCAAAGTTGCTTTCATTGGGAAATTTTATAGTAATGTCAATAAATGCATTGAAAAAGAACAATACTTGAAATTAATGTTAAAATAAAAGAACTCAAATTTTTCCTTAGTAAGTACTTCAACTTAACAATAACGTAAAAGTAGAGGAACCTTCTCATGTCTTAACACAGTAAAAGGCTTTTTTATCCCACAAGGAAAAAAAATGTTGAAGTCAAATAGAAAACTGAAAATGATCCAACTTAATGCTACGAAACACAAAAGGTGTGCCTTGCTACACAGCTCGAGATGATTGTGTAGGATTTCAGCTGTGGCATCACTTAAAGATGTCAATTAACTGGTTCTTTATGATTTGATTCGATAAAACTCAATTATGAAAGAGGCAGAATTGATCCAGTCTAAGTTCTATAAAAAGTTCCCAGGAGACCAAATGAAAAACAACAAAAAAACAACAGAAAGTTGGACAAAGACTATATTGAGCTCAGCAGATGTGCAGTTCCTCCAGGTGTTTGCTAATTGCTGCTGGCTAGTCTGAAGGAGCTGAGTGGGAAAGTCACTTGCCACGGTTGATCGAAGAATTTATTAAATGTGCATGAAAGACTCGAAGCCACACTCCAGCTATGTTTTTGATGAAGGGAATAACATTATAACATGATTCAAGTCAGCTAAAAGCTGGAATCAGGAGGTCAAGGTTTTACTGGTCACCTCATCAAAACAAAAAATATTCCAATACACCATTAGGCATTTTGCCACATGCTAACAGGTAAACTGTCATTTTACATGGTTAGCTTTTGTTGTCGTCGCTGCTGCAAGTCCAAAAGATCCTCGCACGGCTCAGGTCTTAGCGTCACAAAAATGCATTACTTTGCTGACATTAGGCATGCGCTGTGTTTAGGTTTTTTTCCGCCATTCATCACCGACTGATGCGCTTGTGTGTCTGTGTGATGATGCTGCCCTTTCCCTCTGTCCCCTGCCTCGCAATGTGGGCTCCGGCACGGAGAAGTCATCTGTCTTCGTTAGCGTCTGGTGGCTAAATATGCTCTGCATCTGGTACCGGGCTTTCCACCCACCACTCCCATCCCACGCCTCCTCCCCCCCTTTTGGCCTAAGCTGTTTTGTTTTGTTTGTATAATGATAGTTGGACTCTATGAATACGTAATCAAAACAAACTGTGCACGATCTGCGCGTGCCAACACAACCCACGGTGCACTCTCTAGCCTGTATCTACATATCTGAAATTGCCATTTAAAGACCCTTTAGTATTTGCTGTGACCTCATCGAAGCAAAATGTGCCGCCTGCTGGCTTCCAATGGGCCGTCCGTGTTGTTTCTAAACACAGAATCCAGCTCATTTAAGGTCTACTTTAGAGGGGGTAAAAAAGAAAAAAAGAGGAGCTGGCCTTCGAGAAAATTAAGCTGACACTAGCATCAGTGCGAAAATTCCTTCCAAATGGACACTTAACAGGGAGCATCTGAAGACGTGTGGGTTTAAGTGGGTGTTAACAAACCATGGCATTGCTGAATGAGCCGGCATGCCGGAGGACTTGCTTGACTCTGGCGCCCTCCGGTGGCCTGCATGGCGAACTGCACGGCAGGAACTCACCGTGCTTTTGTCTTTCAATAGTTTCTCGATCACTTCGATCAGATGCTCCTTCTGGTCTGCGTCCAAGCTGAGAGGAAAAGAGAAACACTTTGAAAAAAAAGGGCAAACGGTAAGCTGTTGAGATGCAATTGTTCACATGAAAGAACAGAAATTAAATCACCAGCACTGTGTGGACAGACTGCAGCTTCATGTGTCTATTGACACCATCTGAACTGGTTACAGCCACATATGTGAATGTATTTTATTGGGATTTTGAGTAATAGAGTGACACAAAGTAATGAATAACTGTAAACAAGAAGCAAAATGTGTGATTTTGAACATGTTTTTTCAAATTAAAATCTGATGTGTGCTTAGGATTTTCACCCTCACTAATTGGATGCTTTGTAGAACCGGCTTTCTCTACAGAAGTGAACTTTCTATCATTTTGTCCACTCTTGCGCGCAAAATAGCTCAGTCTAACTTAATGGAGAGCATCTGGACATTATTTTTCGAAGTCTTGCAAAAGTTGCCTGATTGTATTTAGGCCTGGACTTTGTCTAGGACATTCAAAAACATGAACATGCTTTCATCTTAACTAGTGATGTTCTGACATTTTGGTCACATGGGGACATAAAGTCAAGTCAAAAGTACTTGTGGGCATAAAAAAAAAACACTTTTCAGAAATTATATTTACAAAAAAAATTTGATTTTTTTAAACTGCTAAACAATAAACTGAGTATTAAGTTTATTGTAAATAAACTTAATACTCAGTTTAAGTTTATTTAAACTGAGTTTTAATTAATTAATTAATTAATTAAATTAATTTAATTGAGTTTTAATTAAAAAAAATGAAGTTTGTAGAAATGTAGGGTGTATCATAACTTGAGTTTTTTTTTTGCATGTCTGCCTTATGAAAAGAAAGGCTGTTATTATTATTTTAGTTATTTTTATTTATTATTTTATTATCATATTAGTTGAAAATGATCTCAGAATGACAATGTTATCGCTTATCACTATCATTTCTGGGACAATTTATCGTCCAGCAAAATTTGTTATCGCCTAATCCAGTTTGCTCGTCCTTTTCAGCTAGACTGAATAAAAAACTATTTTCAGCAGTGAGAACAAAGTTTGCTCCATTTTTGAAAGTGCTTACTGTATTTAGCCAATAAAATAAAAGCAGACTTAGGTACCACCAAAGATGGTTTCCATGCACTACAATCCTCAACCCTATCCACTTCCTGTAGTCATCCACTTCCATCTTTACCATACTTCCTGTCCACTAATGAAGAAAGGCCACTAGTTTATAAAAGCCTTTTGAAAACAAAGTCAGTTATTAAAAGATCAATACTTTTGGCAAAATAGGGATCGATCCATATAGGATGAATATCCACCAGGACTTTATGCCGTTTGTGCATAAAGTCCTACCTGTAGAGTTTTTGGATAGCATGCGCAGAGGTCTTCCTGACGTAAGGGGAAAGGTCAGAGGCAGCCTCCTTGATGGCCAGCATCATGATGGGGACGATAATCGGGACGCGGATGCTGGACAGGACCCTTAAGGCACTAGCTCGGATGAACTGGTTTGGATCCTGGTGCAGAAATGAAGAAGAAAAGTGAAAACATGTCCGTTGTAATGACGATGATATTTGAGTCAAGAGGGAAAGAAAAAGTAGAAGTTATTTTTGTTTTCATCTCTACATCATAGCCTAATATCAGGTTCTCAAACTGTGGTACAAGAAGCACAAACACTAAGTAGTACAGATCTAGAAATCAGATGTCTACAAGAAAATAGAAGCAAAATTAAGTTGGTCAAACAGGAAGTTCTGCGGAAAATAATTCAAGATGGAGCAAAACCTGAAGCAGATGATTGTGAAGAGAGAGAGAGAAAAACACTGGTGGAAAGTTAAACTCAGATCAAGAAATAGCATCAAATCTCAAGTTATCCATTTAGGAAACAAGCAGGATTTGTTTCACTCAATGGCCCGGCTAATTAGCATTAGCAACACAAGCTAATGTCAGAACATTTTCACAAATTTTTGTGGAGAGTTAGATTTACTACTGGTCTTCAAACTGCCATGTAGTGTTGGGGAATACCACTGCAACAATAAAAAACAAATGCTCATCTCAGCCGTGTTAATGGCTCTCTGCACTGTGATGATTGCAAACATGCATAACAAGTAGCTTCTCCAATAGCTTCACCACCTTCTGAATCATGTTTATGCAGCACTAAGCAAAAAGCTACTAGCATGAATGTGTGATACCTCAATAATTTGCTTAAATTTATATCCAATTCAGGCAGTTCTTTTCTATACTGGTGTGGCAAACATGAGAAATTAATTCCTATGGAGCGGAAATGAGTGAGAATGCATTCCACATGGATGCAACACCATTTGGACATGACTTGGTGAGTGAAACACTTTGGATTTATTTCAAAGTTAGAGAACCATCTGCCTGATAAAACTGTAGTGTTTATAAGGCTTCAGACAAAGAAAAGGCCTCAGCTTGGGCTATTTTTACCTTCAGGGCCCGTTGAAAGGTGCTTATTGACAACAAAGCCAAGTCCTGCTGCTCCTCTGCGTACCTCACCAGGTAGACGTACACAAGCTTCTTCAGCTGCCCAACACATGAAAAAGAAGAAAGAGTTAATTTAGAAAGTTCATGTTTTAAGTCAGAGAAGGAAACAAACTGACGGTTGGTTGTAAAGTCGCTGAAAAAGCCTTGGACTGGAGTTATCAAATGGAAAATATGAACAATGATGTACGAGATAAAAAGGACAGCTTTCCTACTGTTTTTTTTTGTTTTGTTTTTCACTGGAAGTCTATTTATTATTATTATTATTATTATTCAAAGGGCTGGAAAAAGTGTTGCTATAAAAGGTTTCCCGTCTTCAGAAGTTCGTGGTTTGAGTCAGCCTTGCTCTTCGTTTCTCACAGGAAAGCTTGAGATAATAATTGTCTTGCTTTCCTGACTAGCTCAGATGTCAAAAGGTCGGTCGTCCGTTGATTCGTTTCGGCTCCTCAGTTAGGAAAGAAGAATAAAACCAGAGACGCACCAAAGACCAGGCGGCTGGAAGCTCAAAGATCCAATCTTTTTCAGACCGGCGAGCAGACAACGAGGTCACGCTGACAACACCGAAACGATTTTAAAAAGCCAATCCTGTAATGTTGGATGTTCATGCAGATCGCAGGCCATTTTTTTACATAACAATCACACAGAAACTGCTTTCGGATCACCTTTAAAATCCAGGATTTACGCCCAGTCATCAGGTAAAAAGGTCCCGACCCAGAACAGGAACCAGGAGCCTTCAACCCGCACACAGGAGAAAGTCACAGACTAGTAACTACAAAGTCCGTTCTCACTAAGATTAAGAACGGACGGCGTCATTTTTGACTTCCAAGTGGATTTTCTAGAAGAAATCTAATATGAGAAACAAGCAAATAAAAAAAATAGTGTAACACGTAGAGGACTCAGGTGTTTGCTAACTGCTGCTGGCTAGTATACAGGAGTTGAGTAGGAGGGCTGATCTGTGAGGCAGAAGCTTGGAAACTGCAGCTCTAAGAAGCAGCTACGCCTTTAAGAAGCAGCTACGCCTAACCAGGCGTTTTGCACAGTTGAATGGTCGCATGAACCAATCAAAGCAACACCCAAGTATGATTTTGATAAACGAATAACATTATAACCTGACGTAAAGCGCAAAAAAGTCGATTTTACATAAAACTGCCCCTTTAAACTTTGAAAAACAAAGACGATGACTACAAACAGTCCACTCTCGCACACAGTGTGACGTCACCTCAGCTCATAGTGAAAACATTTTGTTAAAATATTTAGATTGCTGTTAATTAATTATAGCTCTAAAAGACAAATTAGGATCCTCTAAAAATCAGTGTCTGCGAGTCAAAGCTTTACAAAATCTCGTTAGAGCTCCAGAAACAAACCAATGAGACGGAAAAGAGGAAAGAAAAAGTGTTGTAAAAAATGACGACTTGCTTGAGGAACTACTTATCCCATTTATGAGCTGATTTTAGCTGGAGGTCAGGAGAAAGGTTATATTTCAGGTACAATCACGGAGATCTTCAGCCAGTAATCGGCCCTGTGCGTTCTAATCCAGCACGTATTGACCAGCAGCAGAGAACCACAGTTCTCCATCATCATTCTGGTCATTACTGCTGGAATTAATGGCATTACTCACTATAAGAAAGGAGACACAACCCATCTGCCCTCAAGGATCTGCTCCCTTCGATAAAAAATAACTGAAAAAAAGAAAAAAAAATCTAAATTGGTTTAAAAAAATGAAACCAAATTTCCTAAATTGTTTTTAATTTTTTTTTTCATTCTAAATTGGCTTAAAAAAAGTTTAACCAATGTTTCTAAATTGGTTTAAAAAAATTGAAGGAAAAATTCTAAATTGGTTTCAAAAAATGTGACTTTTTTTCATTGGTTAAAAAAATTACCAATCTTTTAAAAAAGGTTAAAAAAAAAAAAAAAAAAAAAAAGAAGTTGAACAGCCAAAGTAATGTAAAATTGATTTCAGAAAAAAAAATGTTTCTGAATCAACCTCAGACCCTTTCAGGATTAGAAAGACCCTTAAAGACTTGCATCTCTATTACACACACACACACACACACACACTTTTTACTAATAACTATAAATCTAGACCAAAGAAAAAGCAAAAAACACAGCTTCAACGTTTGTGGGAATCACAGAGCAGAAATGATTAGAATAAAAATAAAAAGCTTTCATATGAAATCGCAGCAGCTGTCAGCAAACTGCGCTCGCGCTCTTCAGGTTGTGCAGTAATTAGTGCGACTCGGTGGCCGCTCGCAGAGATGGGAGGGAGGCGAGTGAGAATGAGGAGGCCATTTTTAGAGACACACACACACATACACACTGGAAAGAGCCGGGGAAAGACAAGGGAGACAAGATGAAGTAAGAAGACCTCACACAACCCTAGCAGCTGGTGCAGACTAGGCAGGAGAGAGAAGATGTGACTGCAGACTGCCTCTGTCCAATTATATCCGCCGGCCTGTCCCCGCTCCCTGCCGCCCAGCTGCTTCGGCGCCATGACTCGTACGCGGCGCCCGGCCTCTGGCCCCCTGCTCACATGCTAGCCCCCTTCGCGCATTGTGATTTATTCTGCTGCTGCTAATCAATATTCACAGGCTCTGGGCATGGACCCCCTTCTGGAACAGCTGCTTAGAGTTCGGTCATTTGCTAAAATCAGCTTCACAGGGAGGATACTGAGGCCCGTCCTCGGGATGAGAAAAACTCACATGTTTTGTTTACAACCAAAAAAAAAAAAAAAAAAAATAAGAGATTAAACTATGTGTTATCTTTGTGTTTTACAAACTACGCACTACTTTTCAAGTTTAAAAAAATCTAATTAAAACACATTGACTTTTGTGGTTGTAATTAGCCTTGTAATGATAAAACTTTCTGGACAATAAATTGTCCCAGGAGTTATTGCTACAAACGATGATATTGTTGCTTTAAACCATTTTCAAGCAATATAATGAACACATTCTCAAAAATCATTAAACTTTAAATTCTGATTAACATTTAACACTGGAACTGGAAGACATTTTAAATATCCAAAATAAATAAAAACAAATATAATGAATTATGAAGTCTCTGTAAACAAAATTGTCTTTCCAAAAAAAAAAAAAAAAAAGACCAAAGCACCAGACTGAAGACTTTTGTCATCCAGTTTTTGGTAGAAAAAGAGAAAAACAGCAAACAATGCAAATTAATTTAATTTATCATGCAATTGATTGATTTATTGATTATTGCAAAAGGCCTGGTTGTAATATAAACAAAAGAAAAATCTACAGAAACCAAACAGACAAACGAAGCTAAATCTGGATCCATTTGAAACAGAATCAGCTTTTTATAAAATATCCTGATTTAATTAGGTCATCCACTGCATGGATAATAATAACGCCGCAACTCAATTAAGCCGTCCACATGATCCAATTCTAGCTTTATATGAGGAAATTTGCTCTAGCGCCACACAAGCACAAACCACGTGGTGAGTCATGCCAACATGAAATGAATCATCTGCTTCTCAATGGTGTCATACCTCAATGTTCTTGCTTGCGACATTCTTCACCACCGCCGGAAACAAGTCAGATGCATTTTTCCCCTTAGAAATGAGCTAAAAGGAATACAAATATATAAGTACATATACATAGTAGTTGTGGTAGTTTTTTTCTAAAAAAGTAAAACAGCAAGTAAATAAAAATAAACTCACTTGAACGATCCTCTTCATGGCCTCCAGTTTGAGGGACTCCTTGTTGCTCTCCAGCATCTCTTTCAGGTCTTCGTTTCTGGGAACAGGAAGACATTTCTGGTCAACGTCTCAGCTGGAACACCGTGTACCAACAGAGGCTATTTAACTAATCAGTTTCAAAGTTTCGACTGGGTCAAAGGTGCTGTGAAATCCCCATGTTCTGGACATCTGGATCCACTTCATCCATTACACACACACACACACACACACGTCTAGGTGGTCATCTTTGTGGGGACTTTCCATTGACTTCCATTCATTTTCTACACTCTAAACCTGACCATTACGTACCTAACCCTAACCAAAACTCAATTCACACCTTAGACCTAAATCTAACCCCTGACCCAGAAACAGCTTATGGGAATCACACAGGTCCCCACAACGTCGGATGAGTCAAGAAAATGGTCCCCCCCCCCCTACACACACAAACAGGTAACGCTGCACAGTCTGAAAACAACGCTGTCCTCGGAAAAAGATGAGTTAAACCGGCTCATTGTTGGCATGACGACAATGATCATGTTTTAGGAAGCTAACAGGCTAACTCACAATGGTTGTTCTCAGTGTCCCATGCAGAGAACAGCAGGACATTGTTACCAGTCAACTGTCTCAGCGAACTCTCAGACGGTTCCCATGACAAACATTGTTACGTTTTGTTGAGGCTAATTGATTCAAAATTCTGCAGATGCTTCATTTCACCTCAGTTCATTCCACCTTGAATGTAAAAGTGGAGAGAAGCAACAATCTGATGTTAATATCTGTACTGGTCCTTAATGATGGATCTATTCAATCTAATTCTATTTTTTTGTGCTCTGAGCGACTTTGTGCTTTTTTTTTTAAACACTATATTTAGAATTCCCAATTGGACTTTCTGTACAATTTGAAAGAAAGTTTTCCACTTTTTTCCACTTCTGATACAGATAAAATCAGCTGATACCAATTTGATACAAAACAACAATGTTGAATTGATTTAAAATGTTTCTTTTTTTTAAACAGACATAAATATACTGAATTACTAATTTATTTGATAACTTTGTACCAGTGCAGCATGTTTAAATACACCAATAGCTTCACAAGCTTGGTCAAACATGTAAAAACAACTTTTATTTGTTCAGTCAGTGCAGTTAGAAGAGTAACAGCCAATGTAAAATAAATAATAAAGAACGTGAAGGAAACGGGTTGAAAACCTTGAATAAACTGCAACAAACCTTCATTCAGATGGTTCAACAAGTGAAATTAGGAATTCTGAACAAAGTGTAAAATCGCAAAACATGACGTCACTCAGAGCACGAAGCATAGACTTAGACTGAATAGATCTGATCTTATGAATTGGACACATTCATGGAAACCTAATATAAATGTTTTTTCAATATCTGGACCGATACAGATATCAGTATCAGATTGGTGCATCTCTAGTTACGCACATTAACACAGTGATTTCAATATTTCTGCTCCACACCACCTAGTCGTCATTTTAATTCTCCTAACGTTCTTCCGTCTACTTCATCTGGCTCAGTAACCAAGCAGACTTCTCTTCTCAGACAACGGCCTTACTGCTGTACCCGGCTTTGAGTGTCTCCCTGGCTTTACCGCCGGTGGCGTGCGTCAGGGCCTGCTCCTCCTGAGTGAGCTCAGGCTTCAGAGTGAGCTGCAAGCTCTCGGCAGACACCAGCACCGTCCTCATGGCCCCCGCCGCCTCCGAACGCAGCGACGAGAAACCGCCGTTCATCCTGGACTGTCGACTGACGGAAAATCCACAAACGTTTGTTTCTTCTTCAGGTTCAGAATGAAGTCGTCTTTTTTAGCCAAAGCCAGACACAGCTGGGGAAACACCACAAGACAGGCTGCACAGACTTTGTCATTCACTTCTCTCTTCCTCTTCAGTTGTGCAAAAAAAAAAAAAAAGAAAGTCACAAGATGCCCCCTTCTACTCGCTAACGGCTGGTCATCCTTATGCCTGAGGACAGGGTTTGTTCACGTTCTCTCCTGCTGCTGCTGCTGGATGGACGTCATTCGACCGTTTCTGCTCCCTGTTGGCACATGCGGCCCCGGCTGCCTCACCTGCCTCCTGGCTTTGTGTACGACTCAACAGCACTTCCCTCTAGGGAAAAAGGAGGGCCTTATCTTGACTGGTGGGTAAACATAGAGCCACTTTTCCTCTGCTACTGCTGTACGATAATCCACTTTTGGGCCGACATGGCCGGGGTCTGCATGCCCTGCCAAGTTTGGCAGGCGAGGCCAACAGGACAGGCCTTTAATCAAAGATAGCCGAGCCAGGATGAATGTGAGGAAATAGCCTTGAAGACGTGGAGTACAAAAGAAGGGAGGGTTTTTTGTATTATTGTAAATGTAGAAATCTGGCTTATGAGAAATGTAGTTTTGGCCCATTTGAAACCCGTATTGTTTTCTTTGAGGGGATGGGTTGACAGTCTTCAGTTGATGTGTTATGCGTTTTCAGTCCACGTAGTATCATTTTATAGCACAAACAGGTAATTATTTTACCTTCAGTAGTTATAAAAATAATACATATACCAAATATGACTTAAAGAAATTTGACGCCCTGAAATTGGGCCCCCCGTCTCTTTAAGAAGCTCCTGCTATTTCCAACACTCAGCACTTCATAACACACCAAACCTATATTATGCATTTACAAATATTTGTTAGAGCACCAGAAATAGTTCGTATAATGAGCTCAGCAGATGCACCAGGTATTTGCTAATTGCTGCTGCTAGTCTGAAGGAGCTGTGTGTAGGAGGTGTGTCGCAGGGATGCTTTGTGATGTGGAAGCTCGACTTTTATAAACTCGAATGGCTGCCATTCGAGGATTTCTCAAACATGCATGTAAGAATCAAAGCAACACTCCAGGTATATTTTTGATGAGGGAATAACAATATATAATGATCAATAGCTTAAAAAAGTTGATTTTATATAAAGTATATTTTTTAAAAGTCTGTAATGTGAAATTCTGTTCCTAATACAGGGTTTAATATAATGTCTTCCCACCTTTTGCGACTATATTAGCTTCCACTCTTCTGGAATGACATTTCAAAAGCTTAGGGAATGCATCTGTGGGAACTTTTGTTCACTCTTTCAGCGTCACTATTCATACGCATGATGAACCTTTTTCTGACACATTATTCATATCTTGTATTTTTCTTCTCAGTCTCTTAGCTCGTCAACAGACATTACACTTCTGCAGGTTTGTTGCTGAGGTTTAAAGCCAAAATATAAAAATAAATAAGTAAAAAGTTCTCTTATCACACACACCTTGGATAACTTAAATCTGCAGCTTTCTTCACTAATGTGTTTGATTTTAAAAGTAATGGATCCAAAAGCTGATTCAAATTGTGATTTGCTGACCTCTGGTGGTCACTTTCTGACCTGAAATGTTAAAAACAAAACAAAAACTGCAATATGCTTACTGTAGCCTCCTTTAAACCAAACTAATTTGAAAACTAAGCAATAATGTGAACAGTTTTGCAACTAGAAAAGGTGTTTGACATTCTTATCACATTTTTGCTCCAACAGTCACAGTTTGCAAAACTGTAAAATTATATCAGAATGTAATTGGGAGAACAGTCCGTTTTCTACAGCTCACACTAGAAATGTGTAGTAAAATTCTGCTTTTTAATGATTGACTTTGAAAGATTAAAAGCATAACCACTGTAAAAAAACAAAACCAAAAAAAAAATACACTATGACAAAATTACACACCGACGTGAAGATTAGGCAAACAACCTACAAAACAAGGAGCAAAAAATGACATAAAGCCAATCAAAAACAATAAACTAATAAAAGTAAATTTGATCGAGGGACGCACAGATCAAGCTTTTTTTCTGGCCACTTCAAATTTCAAGCTCAATTCCTGTTTTTTTCTTTTTTGTTTATTTTTTTTGTTGGTTACTTCAAGTACTCAAACAGTAAATATAAAATATATTTCCAACATAAAATTAAAGCAATCCAAGCTTCTCTTTTACATCAATGCTTGTCCCTAAGGTAGGCATTTACTATATAATTTATTGCAACAAATTTCTTGTAAAAATTTTGATTTATGGCAATAAATTCCAATTAATAATGCTTAGGGGGGAAAAACTAAAACTGACTGTATTGTTGGAATTATTTTTGCCATCTTTTCATGAGGGCATCAATAGCTTTCAACAAATTGTACAGGATGACTAAAATGATAAAAATAAAAATCAGCTCCATATGAAGGAGACTATTTCAAACATCTTTCAAGAGCGGCATTTGTGTGGCTTTGATTGCTGTGCCTTAAAAAAACAACTGAAAAGAAGGCATAGTATTTTATCATCAATTTTATCATTATCACAATAAACATCAACTGAAAATATCGTGATGAAATTTGAAGCCCATATCGCCACCCCAAATTCTTAACTTCGTGCAGCCAAATTTGGAAAAACTAAAACTGTTTGCTCACCAGCATAACAGAGTATAAACACAAAATGGTGACATGCACTAGGTCATTATTTTGCTGGAGTCAGCTGAAGTTAAAGGGGTGTAGTTGGAGCTCACATGACAGGTCAAAGGTCCTTAATGATGGTGTGCAACAAGGAATGCTAGCAAGTGTTTCAGAGGCTGCTTTGTTGATGCTGGCCGTAAACAGCTGCAGGCGTCGACCACAAACCTGTCCACTCAAAAGCTCGGAAGTATTCGATAGTGAAACATGTGGAGTTGACTTACTTCTTAAAGTCGGTGCTGAAAAGTCCAAAGGCAGCCCCGCCGCTGGAGATGGTGGCGGTGGTCTCCTGCCCCGCTTCCACCGCAGCCTCCGCGCCTCCTTGCTGGTCGTTGTACAGAGCTGTAGTCGACATGACTTCGCTTCTAAAACTGCAGTCCGAGAGGAAAACTGACTCCGCGTATGTTTGGAGCGGTAAACGTCGCGTTATCTTGTCAAGAAAAACGTCAGCGTAGTGTCTTTTTTAAAATTCCTGCAGAGCTAAACTTCTTCCAGATTTTTCACAACTTTTTTACACGCAGAAGCGGAAGTGTGAGTTGGACAAGTTGGCGTCACATGACTGGGCTTCAGCTGCAGGGCGGCCATAGATATACAACAAGTAGAGCCTGATGCAGGCTAAATAACCAAGTGTGTTTTCAGTTTTTTAAATTAAAAACCCTCTGACATAAAAAAAAAAAAACATTCAGAGAAATAATTAAAACTCGTTCAAATCATAATGAAATTTATCAAAGTTGGGGAAAAAATATGTAATTTGACCGTGAAACGAAAAAAAGTAACCATTTTTAATTTGTGAAATCTGTCAAGCAAAATTCGAATGCAAATCTCACAGTTTAAAATGATTAAAACGTGAAGCCATGGTACTAAAATTACAAAATCAAAAAAGTAAACTATTTACTGGATAAAGTTCCCTGAATAATCAGTTCACAATAATGTATTGGTTCCAAAGCGACCATTTGAGTTACGTTTTTTTTTTTTTTTTTTTTTTACATAGTTCAAATGATATCTATGGCTATAGTTAAGTAAAAATTATGTTATTTTTCATTTCATGTTTATTCATAAACACAATTGTGTTTTCCTTATGTTAAGTAGAGCAACTGCAAGAAAACAAGTAGAAGCGAAACGATGCTCTACAAATATAATTATAAAAAAGCATGTTTTTTTCAGTCTGTCAATTAAAACAGTCTAGTTAGTATGGAAGCCCATTTCTGCCACTCTGTAAAAAAATAAAATAAATTATCTCATTATAATGAGATACTATCTCAAAATAATGAGATAGCATCTCAAAATAATGAGATAGTATCTCATTGTAATGAGATACTATCTCATTATAATGAGATAATTTTTTTTTAACAGAGTGGTGGAAACGGGCTTCCATAAGTTAGCGATCTCCCCACATTTAAGCTTCTCACATTCATGATGTGTAGATCTATGGCTGAAACGCCACGAGCTCGTCTGTTACTTGGGAAGCCACAAAGGGAACAAAATGCACAAATGTCGTAGGGAGCTATTCTACCAAGTGCCTTTCATGCCATCTTTGCTGAAATAATTTCGAAAGTAACTGGTTAAATAACAATGTATCATTTGATTTGCAACATTTGTTATAAATATGTTACTGTTCGTATAATTTCTTAGCCCCGCCCACTGACTCTGCTTGGTCAAAACTCATTGATCAAAAATACATTCTTAATAAATTAATTACTGACGCATTTGAGTAAACATTAACAGATTTATCTCTTTTTTATATTTACCATCAGCAGTAAGTTAATAAACGTTCCAGATTCAAGAGGTTTTGAATAATACAATTTCCTGAAATATTTCCAAATTAAAAAGCTGACTTCGCTGCATTTTTTCATGCTACTAGGAAATTACGTAATGCGCAAGAATCGCATCCTATTATGAGAACGCCCTTAGTGAATACTTTTTTAGTTTGCGTTTCTCCTCTGTGACGTTTTTGCACTTCCGCCTGACGTGTCCTCGTTGAACCGTTCTCCTCCAGGATACTGTTTCTGGAACCGGTCAACATTTCCCCTCACCTCCACCTGTCAGCTGGCTGCCTCAGAGCCTCTTCACCCGGCTTTCAGGTTTAAATATTACCAGAACCACTAACACATTAGACGGACGTGGACGGAACCGACGTGAAGCTGTCCATTCAGCGGAAGAATGTCCGACTTCGACAGCAACCCATTCGCGGACCAGGACTTTAGCAACCCGTTTCAGGTAACGTTGGCTGGCTAAGTTAGCTGCTGTAGCTTTAGCCGCTGTATTCATACAATATTTATACCAACTACATGGCGACACGTAAGACGGGAGGAAAGTTTGGTACCGACTGGGTTCTGTGAAGGCACTGGAATAAAACTACTTGAATTTGAAGCTTTATAGGAAATATAGAAATATAAAGCAGGTGTTAGCGCTAACTCAGACCGAAACATCAACAGGTATATACGCACTTAGGTTTTCACGTTTGACTTGATTCATTTAGTTAATTTATACACTGAATTATATGTTTATATAGAAGCTTAACAAGATATTAAATAGTTAAGTGATAAGCAGGAACTCAAAACAAAGCAGAGCTATGAGAGCATATCGTCTTTGTATCAAAATGTCTCCCCTTTTCTTCTGTCTAGTGAGGGTACAGCTTGCGTTTGATCAGGTGCACTTTGACTTCTAACCTCCGACCGTCCCTATAAGTCATATCTGATGGTGCAAACATGCACAAACGGGAATCAATTGTTGGTTGGGGATGTTTTTGGTGAACCTGAAACTCAAAGTTATTAAAAAGAAATTTGTGACTGATTTAATTAGAGGGCAAATTCCTAAAAGGGCTCCCACCCAGGGCCGGATTTAGAAGGATAAGGGCCCCTGGGCCCTTAGAGTTAGTTTTGGTGTCCTGTCCACAAATAAATAAATAAAGCATTTTACTTATGCAAAGTACTGTGCACCAATAGATAGACTTCTACATTAGCATGTTTGAAACGTCCCATGTAAAGATGGTTGGTCCCAAAAAGAAAACTATAGCTTCTGAATTTTCAAATATACATGTATTATATACATTGATAATTTTTTTTTTTTTACAAAATTCAAACAACACATTTCACATGAGTCTACCAGTTTCATATAAAGAACAATGTTTATATAAAAAACAAAGTCTGAAACTTCGAGACACCCCAAAACTTTGGGTCCTGGGCTACCACCCATGTTGTCTCAAAAGTATAAAACAGATCAGCTATGCTGTAATCCATCCAGCCTTCCTTTGGGTGTCGTTCTGTCTTGATGGCTGAATGAGCAACAAGGACTGCTTGCTTGTTTTGTAGAATCTTATACTTTATATTGTATGCAAATTATGAATTCCAACAATACTAAATAAAAAAAGAAAAGAAGGAAATGGTGTTTAATTTAAATAAATATCATAACATTATTAGCCCATATTATTGCCGTTGCATTTTGGATCTTGGTGCATTTCTACAACAGAAGTCACAGCCAACAACGTGGAAAAACTTTGGATTCTTCTGACACTTTTCCCACATCTGTTGTTTTTAGGGAACACACAATGTTTGGCTACCTTTCTACCAAACATTTACTAGATAGTTATGGTAGTAATTATAATGATCAAATTAGTTCACATAATCATCTAACCTAATTCCTTTTTAAAAGAAGAAGTTGCTTTTAAGTTTTGTCTGGTTTTAGATAGTCATCGTATGACAATCTAAAGTATCAGTGTAATCACACAAAAAAATCAATTAAAAACCTGACACATCATCAGATTGCTTTCATTATAAACAAAATCAGCATTTATTCCTACTGCCTCATACATATTATGAACATGATGATATGGATAATTATAACTGTAAGAATTTAAATTAAAGCACTTGTTGTAATGTAGAAGTAAGAGATAAACAATACTAAATTTAGCAGTTTACTGTGCAGAATATTGTTTCATTTTACTGTTTTGCTTTTTATAGAGTAACTCTGAGGATTAGCTTTTAGCTTGTTGCTTATAACGGTGTTACCTTGCCATGAGATGGGTGGCTCTCCCTTCATTTTCCCAGCATAGGTCTCTGGATTTTTCACTATCAGAAATATTTTTAAAAATATCCTGAGTTGTGTTTCTTGTATAGGCAAAGGAAAAGTGTAGCATCCATACTTCAGCCAGCTGACCAGCAGTGCGCATCTCCATCCTGTCTCATTAAATTAACTTAAAACCAGAAGAGTGGAAGAATAGGCCTGTCATGATAACAAATTTTGCTGGACGATAAATTGTCCCAGGAGTTATTGGGATAAATGATAATATTGTTCTTTTCAGACCATTTTCAAGTAATGTAATGCAAGAACACATTCTCAAATATCAGTAAATTTTAAATTGTAATGCATATTTAAACACTGGAACTGGAAGACATTTTAAATATTTATTTAAATATTTAAATAAATAAGCAAAGGAACAGAAACAGCAAATAGAATTATGAAGATTCTGTAAATAAAATTTTACTTCAACAAAAAGAGCGATTTGAGACCAAAGAACCAGACTGAAGACTTTTTGCCATCCAGTTTTTGATATAAAGAGAGAAAAGAGGTAAAAAAATATATATATATATGATAAATCATGTAAATGGAAATTATTGAGCTCAATTTAATTTACCATGCCATTTATTGATATATTGCTTACTGCAACACACTAATGAACGGAAAATATTTGAAGACTTTTGTAACCATGACACGATTTTCAGCTTTGAAAATTTATCGAAATGTTATCATCATCACCCGATGATGACATCATTCGTCATCATCGAATGATGGGTAGATTTTACTGGGTAAATTAATGATAAGTCACTAATTTCCTTAATTTCCCGATCCTGTGCTCTGCTGCCTCATGTCGGTCATCTGCTGGCTAACGCCATTACGCTCGAAGCAATTATCAATACTTCATGGATTCATATGGTGGCGTTATTGGCAACATATGGGACGAATTGACCCTCTGGTCTTTGACTGTTTTGTCCCATTTTTCAGAAAGTAGGCTAATTAGACTCTGTCAGAGGTTTTTTTATGGTGGAGATGTCACATCACAACTCTTTGCGGCTTGCTCGGATCCAGGATATGGTAGAAATTAATGTAGAAACATTAAAATCAGTCTCCATTGTTTCATGCAGCAGGCAGAGCGTGCCAGCTGATCTTTTGATGTTCCAAAAGAAAAAAAAACACAGTTAATTTGCTTTGGGTGTGCGGAGCTAGGCAGTAGGACAGCATTAAATTTTAAACGCAGTGTACACTGAAAAATTAACGACAGCGCTCCGGTGACGCCTCGTTTGCATGCATGCGGCAGCGGAAGAGCTGCTGTGAGACATTCAAGAGTCAGGGAGAGACGGGACTGGGTAAGGCTGGCACTTCAGGAATAACCCAGATTGGATGTTTGTCTCCAGCAGCCATTTGAGTGACACTAGCGCGAGGCTAACCGGCAGCTCATGGTAAGCTATATATTCAACTGTTGCGTGCGGGGACGAAGATTTTAATGCAATTACATGGATTCTAGGGCTGTGCGATGTGGTTTAAAAATAAAGTATTTTATTTTGTCAAATCATTTCCGGTTTTAATTGATGTTTTTTAGTTTCTGTTTTGGGGACCCGATATCTGTGACGCACCCGTCTGTGGGTCGCGCGCTTTACTCCTGTACCTCCGCTGCGCCCAAACGACGCAATTTTACCAAATGATAAAGTCTTAAGTTTATGAGAAAAAAAAATATTTTGAGGGGGAAAAACCCCTCCGTTACCAGGAGCTCCTCAGTTCGTGTTGTTTGTTCTTCGAAATAGATTCAGTCGTTTAGAAGTTCTGCTACTGATAATAATTCAATGCTAATGTGTTTAAAGATGCAATATTTCTATTTAGTATTAACTGTAAAACGTATACATAAGTATAACTTGACAAGAACCTCAACATTCTTCATTTATTTTTTTTATTTTTTGTGTGTGTGTGTTGGTCTCCTATAATTACATTATTCTTCTAATTTTACACAGGTATTTGTGTAATACAAATTTATTCATGTTATAAAAAAACAAGAAATCTTATATACCATCATAGAGTTTACATGATTTGAAAGTCCAAATAGAAGCTGTAAAAGACGCTTGCCAAAGAACATGCTCGGCCAAATTGCGATTTTCCAAAAATTAAATCTTAAAAAAGCAAAATTTCGATTAATTGATAAAATCAGTTTTTCGCCCTGCCCTAAAATGTTTCTTTTTCTTTTTTTACTCGGCTGTCATTTCTTAGCAATTGAGAGTTAAGATAGTTTTGCAATACAATAATTTGTTGAATTCTTGCAAGAAATGTGCCAGACGATGCTCGTCTGTTTATTAGTCGGAAGCAATCGAAAGGATTTTCCCTCCTCTTTGAACTTTTTGCTGCTGTCTTGTGAAAATTGAGATTATCTTTTCTTTGACCTAAATATTAAATTATAGACTAGCTTTGTTAGAACAAAGAGAGCTCTCATACCCTCTCTCATGTTACTTTTCAAAATCCAAATCTTGTGATATATTTGAAAGCACTGCCACATGAAGCCAATTGTTTTTGTTTCAGGATCCATCGGTGACACAAGCAAGGCAGACGGCCACTTCAGGGCTAGAGGAGTACAACCCCTTCACAGATGCCAAACCAGTGAGTCTTTGAACACTCATAGATTTGGATATACTGATAAAAAAAATTTTCTCTGAATTGATCCTTGATGCTTACTTGTTCCAAGTTAAAACCTCACTTGTCATCTTCTCTTATGAAGGCACAGCACAAAGAGGTTTAAAATTTAGATTATTTCTGCAGAAATGTTGACTCTGTTAGGGCTGAAATGATTAATTGTGATTAATCTATAATTGAAATATTTGTCAACTAATTTAGTAACTGATTAATCGTTAACTAGAGCAAACAGTCTCTAAAAAAAGACCATTTCCTGAAAGAACAAACAGCTACTCTCTTCATTTGGAGATTTATGATTTTGGCTACAATCATGCACATATGCCAGTATAGCTGAAAAATACAGAAACAAGCAAAAACAAAACTGAATGTATTCTTATAAAATGGATTTTTAAAAATGTTTTGTGTTGATATTTTCTGTGAAATATTCCATCAGACTCAGTCATTTCAGTGGTTTCCTGGAGTGGTTTCAATGCAGTGTTATCAGATTTTTATTGTCCTATTGGAATACTTTATCTAAAAACAAATTCAAGAAAAGACACTGAGCCATAGTTGAGATGTCATAAATCAGAGACTGACTGTACATTTTAAAAATAGGGACACAAACGGTTTCAGATTTCTCCTCCATTAACTATTATCTTTGTATTGTTTTGCTGCTATGACGGCTATTCTCCACCCCACACAGCATTACTTTTTATTTAATCTTTTTTAAAATGTTCTCATTTTATTTATACAGTAATGTGCTGTACTTTTGAGGTGTTATTTTTCTCATTACTAATTAACAGATCGGCATGTTCGCCATTTGAAGAAACACTAACTTCCTCATTTATTTGCGGCAGCTTTTTTTTTTTTTTTTTTTTAACTATAAACTTTTGCCATGTCACCTCACTGTCCGGCAGTGTGAGATAGTGGCGATCTCACTAAAAAGAGAAACTTAAATGGCTCTTTCCTCTTTTGCTTCCTGCGTAGAGACCTGCAGGTGTGGCTCCCAGGAGTGCAGGCCCCGGGGCCTCCACTCAGCCTGCCATCATGAGGGCCTCAGAGGAGCCTCCAGCCTACGCACAACCTCAGGCGCAGGTACAACAATAAAAAAAAACCTGCATGTTTTGTGTTTTATTTATTTTTACTTTTTTGTAGTTTTCAGGTTTCCAGTGTGAGAAAACCAAACAGCCCCCAGCATCACTGAGCCACTTCTATGAACTTCATAGAACAAAATTCCCAAACCTCTTTTGGCTGACATTCGGCCAGAGGCATCTCAATGCTGCAGGAGGCAGCATTTGTGAAGAGAGAATTTAGTTCTAATCTGCAGGAGCAACAACAGAAAAACACAAGCAAAAGCAGAAGGACCCAAGACGTTTTCCGGCGTGTTGATGGATTCCTTCTGGATTGTGCTTGCAGGAGTCGTCGGGAGCAGCTTCTGAGCTTCTGCGGCGGCAGGAGGAGCTGGAGCGGAAAGCGGCAGAGCTGGACCGACGGGAGAGGGAGATGCAGTCCCTCAGCGCATCAGGAGGTCAGAGAGACAGAGGAGAAGAGTGTGATGTTTTGTAATTGTACAAAAATATCTTTGCCAAACATTTATTTTATACACAGATGTCGTCTCTTTAGCAACAATACGTTTTTTTGTTTTTTTGTTGTTTTTTTTTGGGGGGGGGGGGGGTTGGAAACGGTGGAAAAATTAAAACAGGTTTTTTTAAAATGGGGAAGGG
>NW_015113119.1:70724-148436 GCF_001443285.1 Poecilia latipinna | reverse complement strand
ATCAAATTTTTTTTTCTGTCATTTTGCAATTTTTGCGGTTGGGTATGGCATGACAACGTGGCATATCTTAGATCAGTGTTTTTCAAAATGGGAAATGGAAAAGTTTCTGACAAAGAAACAGAAGGGACTATCCAGCAAGAACTGTGGGAATGAAATAAAATTTGAAGTGATTAATATAAAACATGATTTTATAAAAACAGAATGTCTACAGTCAGAAGCTTCTTCAAATTTGCTGTAATACAGACTGCTACAGGAGATCTTTCCTGCCCACAGCCATCACCGACTACAACAACACTTTGAAGTATTTTGAATTAATATGAGTTACAGTAAAATTTAATTTGAATAATAAAAAAAGGGGATTGTGGTGAAAATCTTTATTATTAGATAATATACTCTGACGTGAACAACAGATCATTAATGTCATAATATTACATTAAAATGTTCCACCACAAAACCCCTGGCCAAGTAAAATCGGAAGGTATGAGGCAGTTTTTATGCTAAATGAAAGTATTAATTATTAAACAGTGAATAAAAGTGAGAAAAAAACATTCTTAAGGTTGATGTTCACATATATTGAAGCATTTTTTGTGGCTTTGGTTGTTTGGGAAGCCACAAAAAAGTTTGGAAACCTCCTGACTTACATGATCACATTGAAAATCAAATGATTCTCAGATCCTTCTTTACCTTTTAACTGTTTGTGTTATATTTTGAGCTTTTAATGAACTGTATGTTTGATCCAGGCAGGAAAAACAACTGGCCGCCTCTCCCGGAGAAGTTCCCGGTGGGGCCATGTTTCTACCATGACATCACCGTGGATATTCCTGTCGACTTCCAGAAGACGGTCAAAATCATGTACTACCTCTGGATGTGTGAGTAGCTTCTCACCTCTTAGGATTCACAAACCTTTAACAACTTCTTTTACACATTTAGGGCAGAAATAATTAATCGGATTAGTCGTGATGAATCAATTATTGAAATAATCATCAGATTATTTAGTAATCGATTAATTGTTAACTGGAGTATTAGAGACTCTTAAAAAAGGGCAAATTGCTGGAAGGACAAAACACTCAGAGCAGTTTAAGCATAAACTGTACAAAAATATTTATGATAATGAAAAAACCTTTGCCTGTAAATATATGCTACCCAAAACTTCTCCAGTGACGTAGTTTTAGTTTATCCTGTTCAGATTCACGTGTATTAATAATATTTTATTTAAAAAACTTTGGCAAAATGTGCCAATTTTTTAATTATTTAATTAATTGTCTGAATAATCGATAGATTAATCAATAACTGAAATAGACCTAAGTCTAATTGGTGATAAGATTTAAAAATTGATGTTCAGAAACAATCTTCTAGCAGTTTTTTCTTCTAAGCCTGTCACTAATAGTCTCCCATACAAACTCCTCCAATAAAATCCATGTACGACCGTGCTTGTAAGATGAAAGAAACGAGAGCAAAGGAAGTCCAGGGGTATGAATACTTTTTGCAAGGCAGTGTATTGTTGTTATTGCCTTCACTGGAGGGTTATTTAAGTTAAACAGAGTCTCAGTTGTTTAGTCCAAGCGGCTCTCCTCACCCCTGAACCTTGCAGCTGGTGTGTGAGTGTAAACTGGAAGACGAAGGACTTGGTGTGGAATTCAGTCGCCCCACATGACAAACACGTGTTGTGTGGTCATGTGGTCTGATGAAAGGCGTGGGTCAGATGATTCCTTAAAGGTTGTTCTAGTCCACATCCAGACCTAAAAGAGAACAAGTCAGATTGGTATTCAGTAAAATGCTTGGTTAAACCAACAACCTGGAGGTTTTTAAACAAAACAAAAATTGAGGAGGTTTAAACAGGAATCTCTCTTGAGTCTGTTCACCAGCAGCCTCGTGTTATTTTCCACACCGTGGTATGAAATCCCAGAGGCAGACAGACTTTTTAGTTTGCTTTTAGTAGAGACACCCATTAGGACTCATAGAGCAAATGCTAATAAAAAATTAAGTCCGCCTGTTTTGTTTCCCAAACTGACATGTTGAAATATTAACCATCCATTTTCTTCTGCCCACTAGGGATTATCGATCAATGAATTATTCTAAAGTTGATTGATCGTATTGTTCAACTAACAATTATTTAATAAGCAGCCATTTTCTTGAAACTCTTGTTTTCTCTTGGATAAAGAGGGCCGACAGTATTTTTACATCATAAAGGGCTTAATTTTTCATAATAAGCATTTTCTTTTTTTGTTTTGTTTTGTTTTTTGTAAGTTATCAAATTTTAACATTATTTTGTGAACTGTTTGAAATACTGACAGAAATTGTGGTTTTCTCACATGATTAAAAATACAGGATCTTATTGTTTTCTCCTGCTGTAGAGAAATAAAAGATGAAAAGAATCAAATCTACGAAGCTCTTAATTCCCCATGAACAGAGAGCTGTTCATACAGAAACAGTCTATGGTTGCTCTGGAAGAAAAGCTAAAACTTCGCTGCATGAAGTGCATTAACTCATGACAGGGCTCAGAATCGACCTTGTTTATTGGCACCATGTTTTCGTAGCCCAACAGTAATTTCTGAACCATCATGCAGGTCAGGTGAATGAGCGCTATTAAAAGTCTTAACTTTAAAAACTTGGCGAATGTTCATATTTTAAATATAACAGTATAAAGTGTTTTTTGCATCTCACACCGGACTCTGTTCAGACCGTTTCTCTTACCCATTACGCTACGACTCCACCATCTTTATTCCTGTATCCACTGGCTCCACTTTAGAATGACCAGCAGTGCCCTCTGCTGGATAGAGGCCAAACTACAACACTAAAAGAAGGCCTAAGTGGACATTGCTAGTTAATCGACTAGAATTCATTCTGACCTAACAAGCCATTAATTGATAGTTAATTGGAAGTCGATTAATTGTTTGCATCCCTAAAGCCTTACAGTCCCAGTTTCAGTAAACGCTCCTTCATCCTCCTCTCCTGCTTTCAGTTCATGCCGGGACGCTGCTGGCCAACCTGGTGGGATGCCTGGCCTGGTTCTGCGTGGACGCAACACGCGGAGTGGACTTTGGCTTGTCCATCCTTTGGGTGCTGCTCTTCACGCCTTGTTCTTTCGTCTGTTGGTACAGACCGCTTTACGCAGCGTTCAGGTGAACAGATCTGGAAGATGAACAGTTCAGGCAATGTTTCCTCTGTCTCACTCATGTTTTTCTCTTTGTTCTTCCTGCAGGAGTGACAGCTCTTTCAGATTTTTTGTCTTCTTCTTTGTGTACATCTGTCAGTTCGGTGTCTACGTCCTCCAGAGTATTGGGATTACTGGCTGGGGTGCGAGGTGAGACGATAAGGTCAACATTTTGTGTTTTCAACAGAATGTATTTCACTTATATAGCAGGATTATGACTAAAAGTTTGTTTTTTACATTTCATGAAGAAGGAATTTGTGCTTTTTTGTGTCATTTCTTTCAGTGGTTCTTTGTGGTAAAGTGTAAAGATAAACATGAGTATTTAGTGTAGGAAGTGGCATGTTTCTTTGGTTTCAGAGCTAGAATAAGTAGTGAAAGAAATGTCACCGTGCGTTTGTAGAGTTATTAATATTCTGTCGTGCTTTTCCTCCATCTTAGCGGCTGGATCTCGGCTTTGACTGGCCTGAACAAAAGCATCCCAGTGGGCATCCTAATGATCCTCATTGCAGCTCTCTTCACCTCCCTCGCTGTCCTGTCCCTTATTATGTTCAAGAAGGTAAGCCTCTAACCGATTAGTCAAACCTTTGTGAACGTAGCGGTCAACTTAACCCTCTGGTTGTTTTCCAGATCCACGCGCTCTACCGTACCACTGGCGCCAGCTTCGAGAAGGCCCAGCAGGAGTTTGCCACGGGCGTCATGTCCAACAAGACGGTTCGGACGGCGGCTGCCAACGCCGCCTCCACGGCTGCACAAGGAGCGTTCAAAGAACAAGTCTAATCAACGTGAAGAGCTCAGTCCCCTCCCACCTCCCTCTCGTATTGAGCCTCCCTCCAGCTGTCAGACGGGAACTGAGGAGGTTAACAAGCGGCCTTTGATCTAACATTCAACTACGATCTCAGCCTCGGTGAGAAACAATCACCTGGAACGTTCCTGGGACCCGGCCGTGTTGCGCACTCTGGAGCCTCCTCTTAACCACTTATCCGGTGTGCTCGACTTCCTCTGAGTGGGTTCACGTGTGTGTGTGCCTGTGTCTGTGTCTGTGTCTGTGTGTGTGTGTGTGTGTGTGTGTGTGTGTGTGTGTGTGTGTGTGTGTGTGTGTGGCCAAGTTAATAAATGCTTGTGTGCCTTTTTGGATGTTTGCTGTTACCTGTAGGATCAGGGACAGATTTTTCCGACTCTCTCTCTGTCTTTGAGATCTTTGGGGCGTTTTTTTCCCTCCATTAACCACTTTGGAATACTTTGACCTCTCGTTCAAATCACTTGATATTAATGAGTTTATTACTGGGTGAAAAGAAAATGCAAAAATGTCTTCTGGTACTTTTAATCTATGCTAAAATCAAAAGGTGCATAATTTAAGACCAGGGACCCCTAGTGGAGGGACTGTGTATTTCTAAAAGATGGATGCTGTGCATTCTAGGTCATAACCTTGTATTTTTCCATCCTTGCTTTTTTCCCCTCCAAGCTTTAATGCAAATTCTGGAAGTCTTAACATCATTTGCCCAAAATCTTAAACTCTCTAATCAAGTCTGTGTTGCATTTTTATACACGGTAGTTTAGCAGATTAAGGTAGAGTAAAAACATTAAATTGAAGAAACCTGTATCAGCAGGTGTAGTAGAAACATTGCCCTCTAGATGGCAGTGTTGATTAATTAGCAAACCACAAGTATCCATCCAATCATGACTTCCTCTGTTTATCCAGGGGGTGGAGCCTATCACCTGTCCAACCTATCATTTCCCCTTACTGCTATCTTTTTATTTGTATGTTAAAAAAACATGTTTGAAATATTTGATGTCATTTGCTTTGAAACTTTTCTCCTATTTTGTAACAGAAACAGACCTTGAAAAAATGTACTATTTATCTTTATTTTTTCCTGACATGTTTTTTGCTTGTATCATTTGGCATGTTCTTTCCTTTGTGCAATCCAAAGAACATGGCACTTTAAATTTGGAAGTACAGCTCAGACTCCGATGAAGTCATCAGTTATCAAGCATTAACGGTGCATTTTATCTTCTAAAAGAAAAAACATTTGAATATCTATTTTTCTAGAGATATTACGAGCCCCAAGGTGCTTTCCATTGCTTGAATGTCTCCTCCATCACAGTTTGTGTTATGAAGTATCACAGTAAGCCTTTGAAGGAAGATGTATATAAAAAAAAGTCTTTATTTACTGTCCGTCTCCCATCAATGATGTTACTAAGCAACGAGAGGTCATTCATGAAAGAAGGGTATTTCCCCTTACCTGCTGATTTTTTTTTTTCAATAATGTGGTAAAACTGAAAGAAGTGCTCAACTTTTATGCAGTGTGTTAATGTAGATGCACAGTGGCTTCAGGTTATTCCTTACAGTCAGCATGGTTTGATATATACACTGGAACTTAATTTATCTCTAAGCCATTTCTGATGACTAGAGGGGGGAGAAGGACTGTATGTATATTTTGTATGCTCTCAGATGGTTTGGTGTCATTTTAAAATGCACACTGGTTTTACCTTCAGTCATGTGTTGTAGTTTGAGATTGAGTTTTGTATATTTATTGTTCTAATTAATAAAATTCTCCTTCTGTATGGGTTCCATTGTTTCTTTTTGCAGCCATTTCGACCTAATGTAGTCTGCCTCTAAAATGCAAAAACAATTAAAAAGTGGACTTGTAATATCAGCTAAATACCACTAGAGGTCACCAGTTTTCCACCAATGTCTGATATGGCGTTGGTGGATTTGACACCCGATTTATTATGAATGAATTGAGGACAGTAATCATACGGAACACCATAATGTATGTGAAAGATTTTCATATGCATCATTATCTACACCTTTTCTCATCTCTGTCTCCATCTGTTCTTGTTTTACTGCATGTAATTTGAAGTGCTGAAAAGTTGCACTGGACACGGAGTGTAGCCTGAAACAACCGTAAACTATGATTTTATTTTTGGAACAACGAATCGTGACTTTTTATATTGTTTGCCTTTTTTTTTTAATCCATGTTTAGAAGTTTGTGATTTCTCATATTTTGCTTCAGTATATATACATTGACATGAAGTTTAATAGAGGTTGAGGTTTAGATTTGGACTGTTTTTGCACACTGTTTGGACTAGCAAATTACATTGCGTTTCTACTGGAAACTGTCAGACCTGACAACTCTGCTGAACAGGTGCACGTGTCATGCGCGATATCAACATGGAGCAGCAACACAGCGACATGAAACCGGCGTTCTGATATTCATCAACTCCGGAGCCCGGTTTAAAAATTATTTCTAGTCTCCTGATACGCTGAATCCGCCCGGATGCCTTGCGTTAAATAACTGAAAACTTTTGCAGTCCAACCTGAAATTGTCTGTGTTGATTAGGTCTAGTAATTTGATATCTTAACACACCTGTAGAGTATCAGAGCCAAGAGTGGGCCACTGGAGCGCCATGTTTTGAAATCACTACATCTGGATAGGTAAATTATTTTTCGGCGGACCCCAACTTTGATGATTTATAGAGGTCAAGCAACTGCTCCGATGGCGGATCCAGAAGACATCTCAAAGTAAGAACTGTTGCTGGTTGTTGCTGATGGCCAAAGCACTTTGGCTTCTTGTGTGCTGGTTTGTTTTGATTCACTGCTGAGAGTCGATGAGCTGAGAAGGATTCTGCTTTGCTGAAAATTCTTTTGTCTTTAGTTTGTTTTTGTTTGTTGTTTTGTGCTGTTTTGATGCAACTAGCATGTTGGAATCTGAAGTTCATGGCTGGAAATGAGTTGTGATGTGAAAGAAAGATGGCTGCCAAAGCTTTGGCAAATACAGCTGAACGGTTGCAGAAAGTGATTCAGCTTAGGCTTAGTACATATCACTATAATAAAACTTCATAACATACTTACATATTATTAAAGTGATTATTTATTGTAGCTATATTGACAAATGTTAGTGAAAATATGTTGTTGGGTTAAAATAAGGAACTTCAGTATTTAAATCACAGAATAACTTTCCTTTATTTGTTGTATCTACTTAATCTATGCTTACCAGTATCACCTACTACAGTTATCAATAACAAACTTTATGCGTGTTCAACAACAATTAAAAGTTAAATGTGAAAATTGATTATTTTTGCGATGGAATAATGTGCGGTTCATGGAACTTCATTTCTCCTGGTAAGCAGCGGCTAATGGAGACATCTGCTGAAGCTGCAGGTCAGAGGTCACAGAGGTAACATTCACACTGTCTGGGCCACCATCTGGTTTTTAGATTATAACCTTCTCAAACCAAAGAAGAAAACCCCAAAATAAAAAAATTGTAATTAGAAATGTAGAAATTAGAAATGTCCTTGTTTATAGAAAATTTGAAATTATTAAAGGAAACCTAACATGGTTAGCAGTTTGCATCAGCTGAGCTCATTACAGGAGCTACTTCTCAGTGCAATGCTGGTAAAAACGTTGAAGTGTTTTTGTGATGACTTCCTGAAGGCGGAGTTTCAGGAAGAGGAGGAGATTTTAAAGAGACAGAGGCCCAATTTCAGGGCGTTAAACGTCAACGTCATATTTGATATGTACAGCATTTTTCTAACAACTGAAGGTAACATATTTGCTTGATTGTGCACTATGTGCCTAGAAAATACATAATACTGCCCCTTTAAATGTCTGGCAGTGTGAAATAATTTGCATATGACATCATATACCCCAAAGCTAAATGTGGACACTTTTACTACGTGGTAGATACCTGGGAATAAGTTCTTATACTATATGATTTTGTTTTAATATTACATGTAAGTTGATTAAGATATTTTATAATAAATATTAAAAAAAATATGGAGTGTGTACTTATCTGTATAGCGAATTCATATAGATTTTCTAAAACACTGCAGCTTAGTTCATGATCATGGTGACACTGTATTCACACGTAAAAACATTTACATGTTGGGGGAATTTGTAACTAAAATGCAACTTTGTGACATAATTATCCAAGAAACTGAGTTCAGTCTTTTTTAAGTCATTCATTCCTACAGTGTGTGGCCGTGAGTCCGTCAAGGTGTGAGAAAAAGCTAAGTGTCAGAGGCTCTGGCTCCTTTCATCCTCGCTTTCTGAAATTGCAAATCAACCCAAAGCGTCTGGCAGCTAATTGGGCCTGACTCTCTGCAGCGCTCGTCAGATTGCACGGTTCATCAAGTGCCCAATCTGGAAGTCATCAGACGCCGCCGCGTTCGAACTGAGCTTGTGGTGAGGAAAAGGGGGCTGCGGGGTCGTGCCAACAGCTTTGCTGCTGGCCGCGTGGATGGAGGAACATCTGGGGGAAGATGCTGCTTGTGTTTTGTGTGTTCATTCACACAAAAGACAAGAAGAGGGGTAGAACGGGGGGAAACGGGACAGGTTTAGCCCAGATCTGAAATACATCTTAAGATTTAAACCAAAAACAGCAATGTAGCCTGGGCTAGACTTTAGAAAGGGCAGTAACCCAGGGCTCCAAGGTTTGGGGGGCAGTCCAAAAAAAGAAAACTGCATATACTGTGTGTGTTCATACTAATGTCATGGGCTCATTTTGCATTTAGTGTTTAGTGCATTACAGATCTGCTGCTGATGTGTCATTATTATAAAGCAAATGAGAAAATGAGATATTAAACCCAACAATTTTTGATGCTGAAGGTCAAAGTCCTTCTTTATGGCAGACATATTTAGCTCTCTGTCTCTGTTGAAGAAAAGCACTCTCTCAGCCTTATACTGCCACCACCGTGTCTCACCAGGGGGTTGGAGTGTCAAAGGACAAAGTAGTGTTAATTTTGTGCCACGCATACCAATATTTTCATTTGAGAATCGATTTCAAGAGCATAAAGATCGAGTATTGATATTTTCAGTATTGATCCAAACGACGCTGTTGGACACACCGGACTACAGAGTGTGGTATTGTCCTCAGAAACGCAGACACACAGTTCAGTTCTGCATCAGTGGAAAAACTGATCACCCACCGGTGGAAAAAAAAAAAAGAAGCCCCCCGCCCCCCACCCTCCTTCCCACCTCCAAGGCCAAACCGAGGTCTCGGCGCTGAGCCGGCTGCTCCGCTCGCTGCGTCTCCTCCCTCACACCGCCAGATAAACACCCACTACAGACATCAGTTTTCCCTTCTCTTTATTAGTTTGGCAGAAACAAATCAGAACAGATACAACACCATCTTCGACTTGTCACACACACACACGCATACGCATACGCACACACACACACACACACACACGCTCCCTGAAACCAGACAGTACTAACAACAGCAATACTTCATTTCCTCGCGTCCTCGTCGTTCAGTCCGAGTCTTTTGTGCAGGGATTCCAGGCGGTCCGACCAACGAGGACCAGAACCTTCTTCACAGAGCGTCCATTGGACCATCCTCCCGCAGTCCCGAGTGAATCCTTCCCACCAATACATTTCAGCGGTCTACAAAAACATGAATCGTTCAAATAGTACATTCTGGAAGCTCGAAAAGGACATCCACTCTGAGCTAAAGGCTGCTTATTCTGACTGAGTAGTGGTTCCCTTGATGAGTAGATACTCACTTGTGGCACACAGTTAAAACAAAAAGAACCAGGTTTGCTGGTCGCGATATTATGACAGTGCATTAGAGCCATTGTAGATTAACAAAGAAAGGTAGCTTTGGGCCAAAAGAAAACTTGGAAATTTGAGAGTTAAATGTCAAAAATTTACATGAAAAAACTCAGTAATTTTGAGTTTAATAAAAAAAAAAGTTCCAAAAGAAAAAAAAAATTTTCTAGAAAATTTCTGGGGTGTTTTGCAGAAATTTGCTCTTTTTTCCTACCTACACCAGCCCTAATACGCCGTCGTACGATCTGGCGACAAAACCACCAGGATACAATTTCTTTATTTCTTTCTTTTTTTTTTTTTTAAGAGTGGCAAGAGTGATGTCATCGGGCCAGCCAAGATCAAGGCGACCATCATTCTGCAATCATAGCTATGTACAAAATACATATAATCACATTTATTTACAGAACTTGTGGCGACAGCAGAGCCACCACATGAATACAATAACAAACACAGCACCTCCTGGTGTCACAGGGACAAAGATGGCAAAGAACAAAAAAAAAATAAAAAAAAAAAAAAAAAAAAAAACTTGGCACTTGCAGATTTCTCCCACATCGACACAAGACAGAGACGAAATAAGAGTCGGTTTTTAGTGGTAAACAATGCCGCAGCGTCTCCATCCCTCACAGGAGGCAGATCAGGCTCTTGCCCTCCTCGATCTCCTCCTGGACTTTGTCGCTGGATGTGGCGATCTCGGCCTGAGCCGAGAAGACGGCGCAGATGAAGGTGAGAACGGTGCCCCCCATGGCGGTGTAGAAGGCCCAGCCCATGGAGCAGAGCCCGGCGCGGTATGGGGCGGCGTCATGGCCGCAGTACAGCTGAACTTTGTCGGAACCCCAGCCAGCAGGGTACAACATCAGACCCAGAATCAGGAACAGACCTGCGGGGAGACGAGCGGATCGGGTGGTTGGCTTGGAGGGTTTGGTGATTAAACGCAGCTTAAATGACAGCAGAGGACATGTTCCAGAATCAGACATGTTATGTTCAGTTTGGCTCAGTAAACAAAACTATAGTTCACCAACTTCTAGAAGCAAAAAACCAGTTGGGGTTTGCTGGGGTTATCAACCAAGCTAACTAGTATTAGCACTGCAGTACTTAGCAGTTGCTAGAAATATGGAAACAAGCAGTTTGAACCCATAATAAGTCATTGCTTAGAAGTTAAAAAGAGGTCACTTTTTTATTTTTTTACATTCATTACGTTTGCCTTGTGTTGGCCATTGGCGAAGTAGTTAGCTTACTCAGCTTTAGCTTTTCAGTTGGGCTTCAACATTAGCATCTAGCTGTATTTCCATGTGTTAATGTCGCATAAAATCCTATTGAGGGGATTCCAAGCTGCCTCTGCTGTGAGGTACTGCAGACAAAAATATTTGTGAACAGCAAAAACATTTCCCGTCAAACTCCCATTACGACACTTAAAAAAAGAAAAGGTTGCACCAGGCATGGAACGATTTCCTGATTTCCCGCCAAAAAATGCGACTGAACATAATTGCAGCAAGACCCTCAAGTAGGACAGGAAAGAGCAGCCCACCCCCTGAATCTTCACACGCAATCCTGTCAAAGGAAAGCGGAGAACAATAGGAAAAGGTAGCCGACCCAACCGCACGGTGTGCTGCGTCTCAGTGGAAGTCGTCAAAGTAGCAAACCGCTTTTTCTCTCTCTCTCTTTTTTTTTTTTCTCAGCACACCAACACCTTACAGATCCAACAGAATTTGAATTCGATTTGAAGTCACGAGGTTTCCGGCTTCCCTTTGGATGGGTCAGCCGGCCAGACGAGGAGCCTGCTACCAATCGAAGCTCAGGGGGAAGACATTCATAGTAACCAGTTACAGAGACCCGGTGAGACGTACAGGAAATGAGGATTTCAGCTGTGATATTTTCACCCCCTCTTCCTCCCCCCTCTGTACCCGGTCTTATTTTGCTTCTGTAAAACAAGGAGGTAAAACTCTGTCTCTCTTAATCCCTCTTCCTCTCTCCTCGCTTCCTTTCTTTCTCCTCTCTCTTCAAGCACCCAATATCACATTAAACAAGGAAATGAAAACTAGGTCATAAATTCTTTCCACATGTTGCTGCACTGCCCCGACGTCCAGGCCAGGCCTGGTGATGGATTGAAGGCATGGTTTTAATTCCCAACACCACCCCACCCCTCCACCGACCCCCCCGCTTCCCCCCCCCCCCACACACACAGACAGATACATGCAGTCATTCCCAACCCCCGCCACCTCCTCCACCTTCAAACTGGACTCTCTAACCTAATATCCTACTGAGCTCCGCCCTCATTTAGCCTCAATAACCCTTTGCACTGGCTCTTATCTGCGCTGCTTCCAGACTGTCAGTTCTCCGCCGTCAGTCCATCTCTGATAGCGGCCGATCCATTCCCTCAATGCCAATTTTCTTCCGTTCGGGGAATAAATAGGAAGTCTGGAATGGGGTTGGGGCTGGTAGTCGATATTTAGAAAGGCATGTTATGACTTTTTACGATTTTGCACCAAAGTGTAGAAGAACTGGCATCTGTGGTATAAATTTATTTGACAAAAAAAAAAAAACACCTCAAGTTGGGTTTTTCAAACTTGATGCATAAATATTTTTGGATTTCCAGTTGTTCAACCTCAAAAATAACACCCATACATAAAACAGAAAAAAAAAGATTGTATATTACGAACTGAAATTTGCTTTTTATTGATGCTATTGGGCATTAAACCCTGATAGAGTACTTAATAGGGGAAAGGTGTTTATTTATATTCCATTAATGCCGGTTGTGTTATATTCAACACATACCACGGATCGTGTTCCCACCAACTGGTGATCAGATTTAAGCCAGAACATGATTTTCTTCATTCTGCATACTAATCTACTATGTGCGACACTCAAATAAACAACCTACTGAACAGAAAAAACATAGATTGTTGATTGTTCTATAAATTGTAAATGAATTGAAGCAGAAAGGTGGTAAAAGTACATGAGGTTGGATGACAGCGTTAAGACCCGCCTCCTGGCTCTGATTGGTTGTTTTTGGTCGGGAGCTGTGCATTTCTTCAATAATAACTGAGAGGAGATCTTTTGACAAATTATCTGTCTCATACTAAACTGTCACAATATTGAGACAATTTTAACTTCTTTTTTTTTTTAAATATCTTTTTGTAAAAGTTGCATACTTCACCTATAAGCAAATTAAATATTCTCTAATAAAACTTGAATTTTATCCTCTCAGGAAAACATTCATGAGTATTTCCACTCAATGCTCATGAGTCATCGCCATGGCAATAATAACTTCCTTATCTGGGTCTGTCAGGCCCAGTTTTATCTTCATTGTTCCACACCAAGTACCACACCTGCGGTGTAAACACAGATATCCAGGAAATGCTCTTAAAGACCTGTCTGTGCTGTTTTTCTATTAGTCAGAGCTGACGCGTCTGCTTCTCTGCTTTACATGAAGTGGGATTTCTTCCGTCAGTGATAAACACACAGCCCTAAACTCCTGCTGGAGGGTGTTTCGTTGCTTTGCTTCCAGTCTGGAGTTTCGTCAAGCTCTGTACGTAAACCTGCAACAGGCCCTGTGACTCAGGGCCAGAGGAAACTTTATAGTGGCTAATAAAGGCACACAGCAGCAAACACACAGGAATCAGAGACAGTTTTACAGCTGAGTTTGTTTGGCGTCTCGTCTCTAATCCTTTTCCTGCTCCAGTGAGGCAGGGATTTCAGTAAACGTGGAAATAGGTTCACTTATAGGTAGTCTAACTGCTGCATAATAAGCCTTTTGGGGGCCCTTAAAACGTGCGCCGCCAGGATGCAAGGCTCAGCCGACCGACCCTCTAGGAGAAGTCTGCTCGAGTCTTTCTGCTAGTCTTAAAACCACCCAAGCCTACGCAGTCGCTTTAAACGGTTTGCGAGACGCGGCAGCATTCGGGACGTGTGTCACAGGGGTCCGGGTGACATCGGGGTAATGTGGAGATGAGGCTAATGGGACTGGGAGTCACTCCAGCGCAATGACGCGACCATCTCTGGCAGCTGTGTCGCAATCTTCCCATCTGAGGTCAATCGCTTTCCCAAACATCTGCCGTCTGGTTCCAGTTTTCTCATTACCACGGCGACGGTACGCTTTCTGGAAATAATCATTAGCAAAAGAAAGTTGACGTGGTATATGGTCTCTTCGGTAGATATCAGCCGGAGTGATTATCACCCGCCAAACTCTTCACGAAATGAACTATGTTTAAGACTGTGAAACGCACTAATGAATGATTGATGCTGGAGGAAGAGCGAATCAACAGAAACATTTATAGTGACACGACAGGCGGCGGGCCGGCTCCGGTTTCAACCCACTCAAGTGAAATGAGGGAATGGGAAAAGTGATCAGAGTTCAGCTGCAGGGAAACTCGGTCGCCTCGTTTCGATGTTCGAAGCTCCCTTTGCCTCGTTTCCACATCCTCATCCTGACTGAGCTGCATGTTGTCTGCACAGATTTGGTAAAGAAAGTCAGAGAGGATTTGCTGTCACTGCTCTTCAAGCGATGAGTCTGAGATGATTTTACTTTTGCACCTGCAGAGTTTTACGAAGGCCTTTGCCTGACTTTACCGACTCGTCCCTTACAAACAACGATTTCTCAAAGTAGAGGCCGTGGATCTTTTCACCCTTTCACACTTTTCTAGTCGAATTCATTGCGACGGCCAGTAAAGTCATTGAACTTATCCACCAGTGCAGATTGTTTCAGTTTTAGTTCAAAACTTGGAGGCAGGAAAATTGACGGACCTGGTTAAAAGTCGACATCATGGACATAAAAGCCAGAAATGTTCGGCTTTTAATGATTGTTCTGAGGACATACAACAAAAAAGGTCTAAAAACAAGAAAACTGATGTTACTGTGGACGTTCTGTAGTCCAAATAGGTTCTAAAACCAGCAAGACTATTTGGTTAGATATTCTGTAGGTACACTATGCCTCAGCACACATTACTTTTGCAACTTCGTCATGATTCTGGTAGGTTATTTGCCTACTCTTATTGTCAGAATTGGTGAGGATCATTACAGATTCCGTTTTTATAAAAGAAAGATTCATACATCTTAAATAGGCTTAAGAGATGTTACCATTAAACAAGCCAAATATTAACATAATTTAGCCAATCCAAAGCTAGCTTTCCCGTATTCTTGGGGTAATATTTCTGTTACATAACCCAGCTCTGTCTAAGTTCCCGTCATCTGCACTGATAAGAGAACAGGTGATAAAACTTAAACATATTGTGTCACAAGTGATCAAACTAGGTTCACTGAAGTTCATTTATTAACTTGTCAAGTTAATGATTACTTTTTTTATTAAGTTGGAGCTGCATTCTCTGTTTTTTCCAGTGGAGCTGACAATTTGAGGTTCGGATAAAGAATTTGGATGTAGCGCCACAGCATGACGATACCGCCGCCATGCTTGACATTTTTCTTTTGAAAAATGTAATCTGTCTCACATTTTCTTATACTTTTCTGCCACTGTGGCCAAGTCAAAGTCCACTTGAGAATTTGAGGCAAGATGTCAAAATACACTGAAATTAGAATCAGGAATATGACAAGTTGTGAAAAAAATATTGAATTGTATGACTAACTTTCGCAAGGCGCTCAATAAAACCTCCACCTATGTTGAGTTATTTTAAGCTCACTGTTATACCGGCTGTTTGTCTTGGACCAGTTCAATGGGTTTCGGTGGATTCTGAGGGCCCAGTTTACAGCATTTCAGCATGTCCTTCACCACTCGCCCAGCTTTTCTCTTTGGCCCCGCACCAGATAAACAACAGCGGGGGAGGACAGCCATAATCACCGGTGGGGGTGAAGAGAGAGACCGCTCCTTTAAGCATGACCTCAAGGCCTCCTCCCCTCTATAATTCACCTCGTCATGTCAAAGTGGCCTCAGCTCTTCCCTCAGTCGCGTATACAAACAGATACGCATGCGTGCGTCTCGTCTGAAAGGGCTCCAGCTGACCGGGTAAACATTTGGGGCGACGGTCGCCCCAGGTGACGACGAAAACGTCTTACTCGTCTCTTCATTTCCTGCGCGAGACAAAGTCTCCCCACCTCCCTGCCCCAAAATGGCTCCAGTAGAATAAAAACACATAATTCCAGCAGTGGGAGTTGTGGAGCCAGTAATGAAGCGTTTAGCTTCGAGCAGAGCTTCTCATTTACCTTGATGAACGCCGGAGGCCACAGGAATGAACAGAAACAATACGGCTCGGGGGAAACCAGGCGGCTCTATTTATATCTGAACTAAAGTCAAGAGGAACCGATGCATATTGGAGCATGCGTACCTGGGCTGAAATTGGTTCTTGGCCAATCGGATGCTGACTAAGGTTTATGCTGAAAAATGTGTCAAACAAAAACAAAAACAAAAAGCTTGTTGTTATGGAGATTGGTGCTGAAAATGTCTGGCGTCTAGCTGGGGGATGTGTACTGATTATGTGGTTGGAAACAGTCATACTGCTTCAGACTTCACACCCTGTCAAGTTTTTCACATTTTGTCTTTGTCATTTATCGTATTGGTTCAGTTATCATGATCAATTTCTTATCAGACTTTTGATCAGTGTCACAATTAATGATGCTTAAAAACCCACAAAACTCTCCACATTCTTGAGATTGCTTATTTAACCATTTTCCCCCCCAAGTTTTGTTCAATGAGAGAAGCTGATTAATATGAGAAGTAGCCAAGGACTCTACGGTGACCCTGGAGGAGCTGCAGAGATCCACAGCTCTGGTGGGACCATCTGTTGACAGAATATCAATACTTCCTTAAAAGCTGCTTTTTTGTTCTTCATGAAAGTCTAGCTGTAATGATTCCAAGAAAAAAGCCATGGTGGAAAGAAAGATATACGAATTCAATTTGCCTTTGAGGGTCACAGCAAACATGTGACAGAAGGTGTTTTGATCGGATGATATCAAAAGTGAAGTTTTTGGCCCACAAGCAGAAAATAGTCATGATAAATTTAAATTTAATGGGAAGACAGATGGAGCCAAGTTTAGTCCAGAAAACTGCAGGCTGACTAAATATGCACACATTATTTGTAAAATAAAAAAACCAAACAAAAAACCCCATTAAATCCATGTATTGCTATCTGTCCACTCTATAATCATGCACTACAGTAGTTTGTCTTGGTTATATTAATAGCCTAAGTTGTACCTGAACAACACCATCTTGGAAATAAGAACAGATCTGAAACCACCGAACAGGCAGTGAAACGTGTTCAGATCCCCCCCCCAAAAAAAAAGATCCTCTCACCTGCGATCCCTTGCAACAGTCCGCACACGTTGAAGATGCTCTTCTTCATGATGCTCTGGAAGCACATGGTGAAGATGGAGATGAACGCCACGGCACACAGCAGCAGGATCCCCGCAGCCAGAAAGATGGAGGTGGCCTGCCAGAACCCGCTGGCAATCTCCCCGAAGTGAACGGCGTACGGGCCGCACAGTATCCCCCGCTGCATGTGGGCCAGCTTGATGCAGCGCCCGTAGATCCCCAGAGTCGGCCTGTAGGCCTCGCCGGCCGCCGTGGCGAGGTGGGGGTAGACGGAGTCGTGCGTGCGGGGGAACCCCACCAGCCAGTCAGTGCTCATGAAGGCGATGAGCTCGCTGAAGGCAGCCACGATGCTCAGCAGAGTCCACAGCATGGAGCGGCAGGTGACAATGACATGGCACATGGCTGACGGCCGCTCAGGGATACCGACGGGTGCTGAGAGGCGAGAAACGCGCGCGGGCCACCTCTCTCGTAAACACCGCCGAGCTGAGGTTTACGGTCCTTCCTCCGGAGGAGACGTGGGAACAAGGCAAACCCCTTCGCAGGAAGGACACACCAAGGTTCACATCAATGATTCACAGTCCGCAGCGTCCCTCTTGTCCCCTTGCGAGTTGTTTCACTCTTCTTATCTCCCGCCGGAGTGGTTTCAGAACAGCTGTCGCTCCGTCCTCCTCTGGGCCAACCCTCCTTCTGTCAGCGTGGTCTTCAGACTCTTCTGCTGACTGGTGTTTGGTGTCTACATTGTATTGAAGTCGTTTTGCCTCACCCAGCCCGCTGGCGTCACTTCAGACACACCTAAGAGATAAAAAAGAAAAAAAAAAACACCGGGAAACAAGAACATGAGTGAGCGCTCTAATTGCATGCATAAAATGTAATTGCACGTATGCAAGAAGCTCATAGATGAGCGGCAAGTTTTTGTGCCGCGTACTGAGGGAGCCCGGGACTCGATACGGCTTCCCGCTTTGATGATCGGAAAAGAAAGACGTGCAGAGGTTGAGGAAAAGTGTGCGGGAGGAGCAGAGAGAGGAGGAAGGGAGGCTGCTGGTGTAGATCTTGAAGGGAGGGGAGAGAGGGGATCTAATGAGTTGTGGAAAGATGAGTTCGTTTCAAAAGGGCCCTTCTCTCTTTTCACTTTGTTTATGTTAAAGGATTTGTGATCAGGCCACTCAGGCTGCTTCCTACTCCCTGCGGATCGTCGACTGAAGTTGTAAAAATGAAAAGGAGAAAATTTATGTGCGTGTCTGGCTGTGTGTTTGTGTGCGCACACTGTGGAGAAGGAGATGGGGAGGTTAAAATAGACGGGGAAACGTCGGAACGACGAGCGGATGCAGACTGAGAAAAACAAGCTTGGGGCCTCTCATCTGGCAGCCCACACAGCTGACCTGAGGTCAGCCAACGGATGATAGGATAACGGCCGACCGGCTGTCACGTGACTGCTGATAACCTCAGTGCATCAACTCTGCTGAATCAGGGGCACTAGAGTCAGGAAGTGACATTTTTATTGACTCTATTTACCCTTCATCTAACCGCAGCAGCTCTGCCCAAGACGGTCCGCTGTTCATCATCATCAAACACTTTACCAGCACAGAGTTCCATCTCCTTTTGCCTTCAGAGCTAATAAATATCATGTGACTTTCCCGTCACACTGCAGACACATCCACAAATGCTCTTTATTCACGCCGAAACGCAGAACAGCAGGCGACTTTAGGCAAAAGTGCCTTGACCAAAGGCACATCGACTTGTGAAGGAAGCGGGATTCAAACCGACAAACTGCTGATTTCAAGACATCTCCACTACTGAAGTGGTCGAATCAGCAGCAAAGCATGTCATCTGCATACAGGTGTACTTGAATCGTAACCCATACGGTTAAAGCTGAATTTTTACGGATGAGTGACTACTTCTTCCAAATGCTTCCTCTGAGGATTGCTCCTTCCTCTTGTCTCTTTATCCTGGAATTATCTTCAAGTCATATTTGTATTTAACATAGTTTATTACTCACCATTGTAACAACTATCTTATTTAGGACAAAGCTAGCAGGAGAAGTAAATAACTACGCCTGATGACCCAAAGAGCGAGCGAGCATCACCAAACTCCAACAATTCAACTGAAAAAGAGACATTTCATTTCTCCAACTCAGTCTAAGTGTTGTTTTGTAGGGATTTTTGCTAAAAATGGAAATGTGTGTCATGGCAGCTAAACTACTGTTCAACATTTGCCAGTTTTCAGCCACACAGTGTCTGGCTGAAGCTTCATACTTGTCATTACCGTTCCTATTTAAACAAGTGCATTGATTAGATTGTGGGCTGCGTTCTTTCTGAAAAGGCGATGAAGCTAATCTGATTAGTAGCTCCAACGCTCTGGTGGGAACGGCGCGTTATCCAAGGGGACTGTAAGGGCTTTATATTTGGGAAGTTCTTGACTTTTCTAGTAAACGCTGCTTCACACACATCACCAAAAAGATTGCAAAAGCTGTCATCTTTGGCAACCGTTTAGTGAAACACAGCAATTCCTGACAAAGCAACAACTTATTCAACTGGATTTCTTTCCAAATTTGAGCTTCTCATGCTGTTCCAACTGTAACATAAGCTTTTCCCGGAGTTATTTTCCTTAAATCGACAATTTGTATAAAATTTCATAGATTATGTAGCTTAGCGTGATTTATTGGGCTGTAAAACAGTTCTTCTCAGTCGAGTGATTGAAACGACAGATTCCGGTTAATTGGAAGAGAATAAAGGACGTTTCATGGGGTCTCTATCCAAACCCTAAGAAGAATCCCCAAAAGGCCTCTGGAGACAAAACAAGCCAACTTTCAGTGAGTTAACAAAAGTATGAGATTTTATCTATGAGAGGCATTAACAAATGTAAGCTGAGCGCACATTAAAAGAGCAGTGGGGATGCCAGAGAAGATTAAAAGGTGCTTATACAAGCCTTTGTGCTCATGTTATAAATACAGCTCTGGGCCAAATCTCAAAGCTGTTTCTTCTCTTTGAGTCTACTTTTTTTTTTTCCTTCTCCCTGCCTCGGTTTCCCTGCTGCCTCTTGGGAGTCTGTTAGTCATTCTCCGACCGGAGTTTGGCAGGGCAGCAGAGAGAGCAGGGGACCGCTGTTGACACGTGTGCCGGCCGCACTGAGAGGTTTCCATCCCTCGGTCCCCGGTGATCCCTCCCAGCAAGGGATACGAGGAATGCTGGTCCCTTTGTGGTCAGATCTCAAGTGTGTGTGTGTGTGTGTGTGTGTGTGTGTTTTTTTTCATTTTTTTAAGAGCTTTGCACACACGCACACATGGAAGCGCGCGCTCTGATCTACGTCATCCTGTGGCGATATCAACACCAGCCTTTTTCTTCCAGCAGACAAAGTGACCCAGATCTGTGGTCTTATGCAGGGTGGTGTCTGTGTGTGTGTGTGTGTGTGTGTGTCTGTGTGTCTGTGTGTGTGTGTTTGCACAAACTAGCACTGTGTATGTTTGGATTGTGTAAAACAGATGAGCTCATAAGATCGGGCGCAGACAGCCGACTCCATTGGAGTTGGACTAAAGTTAACTCCATGAATCACAAGTGTTCTCGTTGCCTCACCATGAAAAGCTCCGGGAACAAAGGCAGGACTCTTTCAAAGCCTCCGCTCCACCTCTCGAACTCATACAGCTGATGTCTCGACAGTGTTTTGACAAGAGAAGCGGCCTGACGCAAGGACGTGAGACGAACGGGCCGTCCAAAGGGGTCGGGGTCAAACATTTGCCGGCCCGTTGTGAAGACTAATTCCTCACTGACAGGAAGATAGTTGGAAAACACACCGGAGCTGAAAGAATCCAAACCAGCTGGGGGAATATGGAGCGTGCACGACCTGGACGTTTAACCTTTGACCTTCACCTAGCTGCGATGTGATTGAATCGCGTGCCAGCTAGAGGCACAATACCTTGCTTCCCTAAGGTTCGTCTCGAAAGGGGATTAGAAGATGTAAAACTAGTCCAGTTCCGTTAATGTGCCTGGTATTTGTGGCAACATGTGCCCAGACGTCTGCCAAGAGCTCCCAGACAGACGGGTCTGAACCCAAGTTTCCCAAGATAGAGAGGTTCATCTAAGTGAGGCTCGACTTGGATTTATGATGTCCCTAATACTCTGAGTAACCGGGGGGGGAGACGGAGGATTATTCGAGGTTCAGTTTACATCCAAAGAGGAGTTTAAAACCCTCAGACTGCAGCAACTACCCCACTGACCTCCCACTCTAATCCCCATGACCGCCACTACTTAAAGGACTCTCAACATCTGACACATGTGCCCCCCAAAGCTCGAAGGCAACTGCTCGCAGGAAACCCGAGACGGACCCAGAAACAGAAGACAATCAGGGGTTTCCAGGCAGGACAACAGTGTGGACTGCTGTGGTTAATTGATGAATTTTAAAGATCAGAAGGATAAAAGGAGGGCAATGATTCTGTGAGATGTTGAACCGTGTTAGACCTGCAACAAGGATGATGCTACACAGCTACCATGTGATGCATTACGCTGATGATACAGTGATATATATATATATATATATATATATATATATATATATATATATATATTAGTTTTGTTGAAGGGTGGCAGAAGATTAAAAAATTAGTGTCTACATATGACTGTTTACAGTCTGTCCCACAAAAATTAAGTACTTTGATAATGAAACAAAAAAGGAGAGTAATCATGTTAGCTAATTTCATTTGGGGATTAACAAAGTAACATTTAATTTAGTCACTGCTCCTTTGAACTAATGTGAGCAGACCCCTGAACTGTCGCCAGCTCCACTAATCAAATAATCAGATCACAAATTGAAGACGGGATGTCAACTCAACTCTTAATTTCCCATAGAGAGTAGAGATCTACCAAATCTCCATCAGATCTCACAGTGATGGATTTCTATTGTCATCAAGGAGAATAAAAGGCTTCAATAGCTTTCAAAGACCTTAGAGTTGATGTTTCAGAAAGCACTGAGTCACATCCTTAACGTGACTCAGCATGGAGTCAGTTTAAGGAAAAAACTCAACTTTCATTGTAAAGCCAAACCAATCAGATAGAAAAACATGCTAATGTGTTTTTGTGGATTTCTCTCAACATTTGTTTCAATAATGTGCACTGCGGTGGATCGGTCGGTGCCAGTGGTGAAAAACCACTGTTTTTTAACTAAAGTTTGCTTGCTTAAATTTGATTGGTACCAGTGAGAGATCCTGTTATTTTTCAGATATTCATAAAGTCATAAATTTGCCTGCTTGAATATTAATCTAATTACACTTTACCCTGTTGACATTAAATGTGACGGTATTTAACGCTGCAGCTTTTGCGAAAATTCCCTTACTTTTCAAAGACATCTGAATTTTTACTGCGTGGATTATGTTGTGGTATGTCAACAAAAACTCAGAATAAAAACATATTTCCACTATTTTTGCTTAGCTGACCTGGACACAGTCAAAGTATTGATTAGTTGCTAAATGACACAATCAAATTCCTATGTGACGAGACGATCTCGCAATATCAAAATATGACTAAAGTTCTCATTGCAAAAAAGCAAGGATCAAAAATTGCTGTTTACATTGAATATGATTTCATCTGACAAAAATAATAGTGAAGTATATTTTAGCTGGTTTTAAAATGGTATTGTGGTAACATTTTCTACAGCGTAGAAAAAAATTCAAGAGCTGACAAGATAATTGTACAGTAATGTGTTGAAACATCTTATCTTACTGATGAAGCTGAAATTGGTACAAGATTCACAACTCTATATTTGGTACTAAGCTAAAGAGCAGCAGTGTTATAATACACCCAGTTCATAAGAATAGGTTGTGTATAATACTGAATTCATGAAAATACAAGACTTTAATGAAGCTTTGGGAAACATTAGTAGGGGTTTTCTCCACAAACTACAAACATTGTTTTCAATAATGAGTCTAGAGTATTCTGGGTCAGATTTTTATACAAATCTAACTCTATGAGTGTCCTAACACTTAAAAAAGATTGAAAATGCTCTTTTAGCCGTAAAAGGCAGCTCAGTCTTTCTGGTTTGATAGATTTTCTGCCTAAAGACAGTCCCAGCGCTTCTAAATTATTCCTAGTATTTGTCACTCTAACAACGTTTTTCTATTGTGAACTCAAATTAAATGACTCAAAATGTTTCTTCAAGGATTTAAGTAACCGTTGCCAACCAATGGGATGATGAGTCTTTCTTAGTCGACTCTTGGTAGAATGAGATAGTCCAAGATTTACTTCCTTTCTTACTTCACACTAAAAGTTTCAAACATACAACAGTGGAGGAATCAAGAAAAAACTATTTTACCCTGACAGCAATTGGACACAAGATAAGGAAATTGAGGAAATCGCAAGATACTTAAGGCCTCCCTAAGATATTTACAGTGGACTCCAGTATTCAATGGATTAGGAACCACAGCCATCCAAGAACAGCTAAAAGTTGTGAAACCTCTCAAAGAAATGCCTATAATTGCTTCTTTTAATAGTTCAAACACCTTAAAAAGGTTATACCTTAAAAAGTACAACCAAACAGGACCAGGGAAAGCAGAAGAGACTCCTGGTTCTGGATCATTTCACTCTGAACCCATTTAAAGCCTCTAGGTGCACAACCCCTGTTCAGACAGCCCACAGAGTTGTTCTCTTTTCACTGCAACAACACAGCAGGAAGCGCCTTTCCACAGTACCACCGACAGGAAGCAATCTGCATATCTATGGACTTGTCAGGACTGGAGTCACGCGTCACCATGGTGAGTGTTTGCCTAGAGCTGGTGGAAGAGTTAAGAGGCAGTCGATCCATCAGGGGAGCTCAAACGTTCACCACTAAAACTCATCCAGCGCCGCTACAAATAACTAGATTTGTTCGCTTTCGCACTGATTCCTTTGTAGCACGCAAGGAAAGCTACGACATCAAACAAAAGGAGTGTTTATAGTCTGCGAGGATGTGTTTGAATGAGAGGCCCCGGCAGCCGCTGAGGGGGAACGCAGGAAGCTGCCAGTCACCGAGGGCATCAGACCTGCAGTAGCGACGTCTGGTGAAATCTCATCAAGAAAAATCGACCAAGAGTCTCAAAACTCAGCAACAATGACAAAAGTCGTTCTCTTTCAAAGAAAACACAGCTGTCATGTCTAACTGTGGCCCACATAAAAACCTTTGGTCCTGATATTATTTAAGGAAAATTACAGACTGGGATGGTAGTAATGACATCACAGGTCAGATTTTCCACCCTGACGAAACGAGTCTGTCCCAACATCTCTGCACATCTGCTCAACATTCAGTGCAGTTCCAATTAAAGGCTTAAACTTTATATTATGTCACATCAGCCAAGAAGCTTCAAAAAATCTCCTAAAAACCTGGAGAGCCGTCTCAGTCAAACGAAGAACTCAGCACAGGAAAACGAGAGTGAAAATCCAGGAAACAGCCCGACCTGTCTCCATCGGTCTCCTCCAGTTCTCCATGAGATGTTGCTCCTCTGCAATGACTCTCCTCTCTTGCACACACTCTTTAAAACGTCCCCTCCCGCTCCGACTGCGGGACCCTCCCCACAGCCCTCCTCCAGGACAGCCGAACCACGTCTGATTGGCCGAGCCCACAGCTGGAGCTACGCGACTTGAGAGGGTCCACATGGTGGCCATATTTCAGCAGAGAATCTGGGTTAAAAAAACAAAGCGGCGGAGCAGCAGAAGGGCTCGCTTTCCTTTTCCCTTTCAGGCTCAGTTTCTCTCACCTTCTCCCTCGTCGACCGAGGCGAACATCTCACCACCAGTTCCACTGGCAAAGGAGTTTACACTTTCTTTTTAAGAGGACTCTTTAAGAGTACCCCACTAAACATCGTGGAAAAAATTGTGGATAAAAAAAAATCACGCTGTTCTTTTGGTACTAAAATAGTTAGTAAATAATAATAAATTGTACACAAAGCATCTTTTCCACTCACAGTGCCATTTTATAGCACAATCAAGTTACTGTTACCTTCCATTGTCATAAAAATACCGCATGTATCAAATATGATTTAAACAAAATTAAATAATATAGCACTTTTGAAATTGAGCCTCTGTCTCTTTAAAGGTGCTCTTTCTGAAACTCCGCCTTCAGGAAGTCATCACAACAAGGCTCCTCTTTTAACGTTTTTACCGGCGTTGCACAGAGAAGAAGCTCATATAGCGAGCTCAGCAGTTCCATCAGGTGTTTGCTAATTGCTGCTGGTAGTCTGGAGGAGCTTCATTGTGAGCCGGAAACGTTGAAGATTACAAACTGCAGCTCTGAGGAGGAGCTGCGTCTCGAAGGCGGAGCTAGGTCCACCCAGATGTTTTGCACAGCTGAATGGTTGTCATGGAGATGAAGGGATTTCTCAAACATGCATGAAAGAATCAAGGCAAATCTCCAGGTGTATTTTTGATGAGGGAACATTATTACACGATGTACAGCTCAAAAAAGTTGATTTTACACAACACTGCCCCTTTAATTTGTCCATTTTTTACATCTATGTAAACCTTAATTAGTTGTAATATTAATCAGTAGTTTAAATTTCAAACCAATATAGTTAAGCTCAAAATTGAAAGATTTCCTTTTAAAGTTATTTCATCTATCTGGAAGAAGTTGTCAAAGATTAGGGTCTCAAAGACCTAATGTGCATTACCAATGACAATTTTAAAAAAATAAAACTGAAGGAAAATGTCAAAAGCCGGTCTGAATTTACACATGGTTTCCTATATGGGTTTTATTGCTGTTGTGCCACTAAAGATTTTTCCATTCCATTTTCCGCAAAAACAAGAATACACTACTTTCACAATAGCTAAATACGTTAAGGAACAATGCCTCGAGTCACTTTGAAAAACAGAGCGCGAAGCACATATTCTTTATCTTTACACAAACTTTACTTAAACTTGGATAGTAAAATATTGCAAATATTTTCTGCTTTTACAATTTTACAAACCTTTCGGTCTGTAAACTTTGCAGGGACTCAAAACCCCGTCTGGCTGAACCCTGAACCACAACACACACATATCCCCTTACATCCTCCTCCTTCAGCCCTATGTAAACATGCGACGGCCTGATTTGTTAATTGACTGGTTTAGCAGATGGCTTCATATCTGACTAATGCTTTTCCTTTCTCCGGCTGGTGGGAGAAAAGTGTCCCAGAACTGCTTACGGCAGCAGCGAGTGCATTCGGCCAACACTGCCGTCAGCTCTGCAGCGTTTGACTCACAAACGAGTTCCATATGAAGACGGAAAAAAGGGGCCGAGGCGAACAGGAAGAGAGGCCGAGAAGTCGATCAACCCGCAACGGAAAGCTCGAAAAGGAAGACCGTCCTGTCAGCCGGAGAGAAAGCCGGGCTGCTGCAGTCCGTTTCGAAACGAGAAAGTCTGTAAAGTCAAACTAGTAAAAGTTCTCCTGTGACCCGTTTCTATTAAACCCTGGTGCCTCATTGTAATGCTGTGGTTATGTTGGATGTATGAGAAGAGGTTAATGGACCATTTAAAAGCCTAACTAAAATGACTTAACATATCACAAATGTGCAGTTTCTCAAAAATAAATAAATAAATAAAAAACACTGGCTGTTCACTAAGCCCGTTCAGTTAATCCTGTTGCTGCTGGCCAACTTTCTGGTTTTTTGCGCTGGATGCAAAGTTTACAATGCCAGCGCTGCAGATTTACCTCTCCTTTCATCTCGATAAACAATTGCTTCTTGCACTCGCACTAAAAACAGCGATTTAATGTTTCGGGCAAATAAAATAAACAAGAGGCTATTGTGACTAGCATGATAATCAAGCTATTTATACGCTAGCTTTTAACGCTTCCAGATTTTGTAGAAGCTAACGACGACTACAATCCTAGTGTCAAAAAAAAAGGCATCAACAGTCCAAACTGCTTTGAAAAATGACGATATTCAGGGTGGAATAATTTACAGCAACCTAAAACTGCAAAAAATAAGTGAAAAAGTCCTTTTACTTACTGGTGAATAGAGATCTGGAATCAACGTTAGCTTCGTTAGCATGCCACGGTGTAACACTGCGAGGCGACCACTTCCCATTGACTGTTAGAAAGCAATAGGAAACATACTGGCAATGTTTTCGAGCAGAACGGATAGAAAACCTTTTAGTTATTTAATTTTTAAGTGCTGCCTGCTGATATCCTGGGGCATGAGCCACTTTAACCATATGGGAAACTATTACTGGACCAAATGAAAAGCTTCAAATCAGATACCAACTTCAGCACCAACAGCCACCAGAATGTATGGTAGTACAGTGGACCCACTTTAAATCCACGGTGGAAAAACCCTCTAAAAAGACGTATAACTGCCCACTTAAACACTCCCAACATCAAATATGCCTTAATATCCGTTAATGCGAACAGTGCTGACAGTCTCAGCACTACGGCAGAAGCTAACATTTACAGTTTTTCTTATCTCCACTCTTGAGGGTTCAGGCAATAACTTGGAGCCTTAGATTGGCATCAACAAAAGTTGCCAATCCAAGGCCAACTGGATTGCCCATAGCGTGTCAAGTAGCATTGCGGCTAGGCATTTCAGTTTCCCAAGATGCTTTTTCTTTCAAATATTTTAGATATTTTCCATGAAAAATCAGCTTGTCTCTGAATTTTGGAGTTAGAAATCCACAACCAAGTGAATCCGCGAATAGTTAGTGGTGAACTATATTTTCTTCACACTGGGGACGGTGCTGTTTTTCATCGACCAAACGAGCAAATGTGCCCAAGAAAGCTTTCGTTTTATTGACCAAATCTGTTTATTCCTAACTTTCTTTCGGACTAAAGAACAGTAGAATACAAGAACCAGTTTCTGCAGTGCTTCATTGTTTTCATGTGCTAAAGTGTCTTGCCATTTACAACTATAAACAAAAAAGTGTCCTATTTCATTTCTCAACATGCACAGAAAACTCTGTGACTTAGTGCATTTGTGGTTTCAGTTTAGAAACCCACCGTGACTGCAGTCTGCTTATATCCTCCGCGTCTCCAGAACCTCGCTTTTAGCAGACCCGGTTCCACTACACCGTCTAGGTGCTTTGAACTTGCCGTTCATGCCAAGACTCGACCACAAATCATCTTCCAAAGCACAGAGAGAAGACATCTGTGGAGCTGAAGTGAGAGCGAAGACGATCTGACAAGTTTCCTCCAGTGGTAATGGGAGCTTGGGCTCTCACATCAAAGACCGGAGGATCGGACAGGAGGAAAGACCCATATGTCAGGCCAACGCATCTTTCACACAGAGTCAGCCGAGTGGCCCGTGATGTTGCTGGTCATTCATCTTTCCCCCCCTCGTCACACTTCGGTCAGCGGAGTCAGGTAGATCTGAAGAGAGACGACGGCTGTGAAGCAAAGCAGGGCAACAAACAGCTAACAAGTAACAGGTCGGACTACGAAATCAACCCGCCGGGTTAGCCAAGACGTCTGCGAAGATAATTTATTGAGAGACCATAACGTGAAACACAGGCTCTGTTCTGAATAAGGCGTGGAAGGGATGGCAATTCAGGAACTACAGTTATTGATTGACCAAACATGCCGAATTGTTTTATTCAGAGAAAATATGAATTTTACACTGGCAGAGGAAGTAAAAAGTGTATCTGTTTGACATTAGTAAATCAAAGTAGCAAAATAAGCAAGAAGTTTGGTGTTTCTCTGCTAGCTTTGAGTTCTGAAGTTTAAACAGCTGCCCCCTGCTGGCTAAAAGAAGTCTGAAGGTTACATCCAGTGCCTTGTAAACAATTCATACACCTTAAATTTTTCACGTTTTCATTCTGCATTGACCGTTGCAACCACAATGGTCAATGCATTTCAGTGGGATTTTGTGTGATAGACCAACATAAAGCAGCATATGGTTGTGAAGTGAAATAAAAATTTCTTTCTGGGATCCTTAAAGCACTTTGAACTGCCTTGATGCTGAAAAAGTGCTATATAAATAAAACTTCTTCTGAATTTGAATGATGCATAGCTTCGTTTTCTACAAATACAACTCAGGTAAGTGTTTGATTGCATAAGTATTCAGGCCTCTTAACTTTAATACCTCTAGATAAATTAAAGAGCAAACAACCTAATAAAGAAGAAAGCGATTTAGTTTAGATTTATGTCCTGATCTGAACCCGAACAGAAATTCGGGCCGGGTTCAGGTCGGGCTGCACATCCAGCACAAAGAAAGCCAAACGAGAATGCACAATATGAAGTTGTGTTAATATACTAATAACAGTCCAAGTGGAGGAGTAGATAGTTTAACTTCTTGATCAAATAAACCTTGATGGGAGGTAGTTGGGTGCAGAAGTTCATCAGACTGAAACGAGCGCATCGCACTGCAGTAACACGTGTCTCCGTTCATATCGATCAAACATAACAGATGATTTGCACTTGACTGACCTTGCAGCGACAACAAGCAACAAAATGGAGCTGGAAGATGCTAAGCTAAAGCTAGAAGCAGGGAAGTTACGCTGCTTATTTAAATGGTGGTCTATAAACAAAAGCAGTCACATTTTTATTTAATTATTTTTACTACGGGGTTGGACCTGTAGCTAAAGTTAGTCGGGTCGGATCGGGCTCGAACACAATGCCTGCTGACTCGGGCCGGGTCTGCAAAAGACTTCCAACTGAGGTCGAAGGTCGCCTTCCAGCAGAACAATGACTCTAAACACACAGCCAGAGCTATTTTGCAATGCTTCAGGTCAATGTATTTTTGTGTATCATTGCGGCCCAGTCAAAGTGAAGACCTAAACCCAACAGAAAATCTGCGACAACTTCAACTATTTTAATGGAGTTTGAGCTATTCTGCAAAGAAGAATGGGATTCCAGTCTTTAGGAGAAACTCCAACAGACTTACCAAGAGTGAAGAAATTCAAACGAATGGCACTCTTTTCCCACTTTTACATGATGAAAATGATTGGGTTTTTTTAAAGGTTTTATTGGCTCTAATGGCCTTTATTTGATAGTTAATTGACAGGAAAGTGGGTAATGAGAGAAAGGGAAGACATGCAGCAAAGGTCACCAGGTTGGGAATTGAACCTGCGACAGCCATGTCGAGAACTAAAGCCTCCATGTGTGGGTTGTGCTTAACCCCTGCACCACCATAGCACATCCATGAAAATGATTGTTATGGTTATTGTTACTGTAAATTCAGGGTTTTTTAATATACCCAATACCAAATTTATGCTCAAGACAGAAAGAAAAACTACTTTAGAAAGAGCAAAAATTGAAACCAGCATAACCAAAAGCTTTGTTTTGGCCCGTGTCTAAACAATATTTCCGGACATTCCTCAGATATCTCAATGAGGTTTTTATTGCCACGTGTTTTCAATCGGCCTGCCCGCCCGTGTTGCATCGCTCCTCGGCCCAGCCGCCCCGAGGACACCAAGAGACGGAGCGGCAAGAAGGATTTATGGAACCATATGGATCGATTCAGTCATGAACTCCTCCGAGAGCTTACGGAGTTTCCATTTTCTTTTGAGAAGGGAAATCGGATGACAATTGCTTTACAAATTCCCAAAACAGCACAGCAGTTGAGACAAAGGGAGCGTCTGCCGTCCTGCCGGGACTTAATTTAAAGTGAATGTCCTCGCTGCGTCTCCTTCCAGCTCCGTTTGGCGTTTCCTCAGAAAACCTCCAGCAACAGATACGCAGCGACAAATCTGCTCCTCGGTGCTACACGTCTGCGGTGTCATTGAGGTCTGAGTTGAGTTTGAATCGCGCAGAGGGAAGCTGCTGCAGCACATCTGGCCCCGTCAAGAACCCATCAGCCGCCACATGGAGACAGATGTTTGACATACACACACAGGAAGAGAAGAAGAAGAAGAAAAATCTAACCGAACCTACAGATCAAGTCAAGCTGGATGTTCCTTTTAATCATTGTTGTTACAATAAAAGAAGTGATTCAGAATGCACATGTTTTTCTTATAGTAATTTAAAGCCGTATTTATGTAAGGGTGGCACACAGACAGAGCAAAGCTTCACAGATGTAAATAGAATTTAAAGCTACTCGCCAGGATTTTCTGTCAAATCAATTAAACTCACTTTATGTGTAGTTTTCCACCTAGAGAGCCATATAAAAAGGTCACACATTTTTTTTATTCATGTATTTATAATTATTCTATGTAAAGAAAATGTACCCTGCCACAACCATGCTTCCATGTGCCACTGGCGTCATCACAAAAGGCAACTGATAAGTCCTTTCGAACGTCAATTTGTATTTCTCGTGTTTTCCGTCTACGTCTCTCTGAACATAATCAAACTTCCCCAACACTTATTCACACGTGATTTTAGTTGCGTTTCTTGTTCAAGCCACTCAGTTTTGGTATTTGCAGTCGACTAGGTTGACCAAGAACGGTGCCTCTGAATTTGGACACATCCGATGTAGAACTAGCATTAGCATCTTTTTGCCCCTCTGTCAGCTTTTGATTTCAAAAAGTTTTTTTTTTTTGGTTGAAATTCTGAGGAGGGAATCTGTACTTCATTACTCAGCTGTGTTTTTGTTGTAGTTTTCACATCAGATGACGACAACCTGAGCAACGACGATTTACGTTTTTTACAACAGAAAATTCTCCAACCCAACCTGGGCAAATGTGAAAAAAACGTAGTACAACACAGAATAATAATAATAATAATAATAATAATAATAATAATAATACTTTTTTTCAAAGCACTTACTGCATATTTATTTCAAACTCCGTCACCTTTGTGCTACGCTCTCCTGCCGGTAGAAGTTACAGTCCGACATATCTTAGCGTAGGAGTGTTATCTGTGTACCGTGTTTAATTTATGAACCAACAAGGGTTCATAAACGTGCAGATGTGTCGAAGGTGAGAAAATCCCTGCAGGACAGGAGCGTGGGAAAGAAACAGAGCACACGAGTGTTGGACAGACCCACAGTGTAGCTTTTCGGGCCTTTAGGGAGTACACCTGCCAGAGGGGTGGGGCGTACCCGTCCAACACGGAGGAGCAAGTAAGGAAAAACACCTCAGACTGTGAGGAATAGTTGGAGGACTTGTAGAGAAAACAATCTCACGTATCCCACAAGTCTTGTTTTACAGTACAGTTACACGGTACATAATAAAAACTGCACACATGAATCTAAGTGGGGGGGAACATGAATATTTCTCTTTTATCTTTTAGTATATGGTTACTGTCTCCCCTGAAAACATCTGTTTATGCAGTCCGACCAACTGTATGTCAGAGCGGTTGAGAGCTGACAGGGAGCAGGAGTCGTTCTCCTCAGGGATGCGGAGGAGGAGGTGGAGAAGGAGGAGGGGGGTGAAACCTTCAAATAAGCCTCTGAAGGAGGAAGGTCAACAATGCCTCATCTCCTCACACTGACCGAAAACACCCACAGTCCAATGAGCCCGCGCAGGAAGGAGGCACAAAACAAAAGACCATCTGACATATTTTTTTCCCCCTCCGGCCTCAAAGTGGGTGGTCAGCCAATTCCGCCACAGACGGAGAAAGGTCCCGGCGACTTCTTGCCCAGAGATCATTTTGCTGTTTGCCTCTCCCCACTCTGACACCATCTGTACGGCATCAGTGAGCAGCTACATATCAACTTGTGATGTCTGAGCCGAGGGTTAAGGAGGTGGAGCCACAGCAGCAGCAGCAGCAGCACAGACATCCATCACAGAGATAGAAGGAGAGAGAGGGAGATAACGATGGGACACGGAGCAAGATGGCAAGAAAGCAAAACATAACTCCTTAAAATACCTACCAACACATCTTGATGCTGTCTTAATTAGGTTAAAACAATACTTTAGGTAATACCTCATCAGCAAAACACATCTACAGTAGAGCCAAGCTATACGCAGGGGGTTGGGACCAAAATACACAAACTTTAATAGCTTAAAAACCAGATATACCTTCATAGGTTGTACATTGACACATACAGTGAAAACCGTCTTAGCATTACCACAGAAGCTAACATCTACAGCCTTTCTTGACTCCAATCTTGTGGTAACAGCCAATTGGCGCCAAAGGTAAAAATGCGCTCCTGGATTGGCTGGTTTGCACTTGTTAAGGGATAGCATGTCAAGTAGCATCGCAGCTTGCCATTTCACCTTCTCAAGCAAGGATCTGGTGTATTAAACCTGTGAGCGTGTTTATGTTAGCATCTAGCTTGCTTCACTGTGGTGATGAACTACAGGAGATGTTCACGCAAGTCTTGCTAGGCAACTGAAAACCCGGCTGGGCTATCAACAACAGGTTAACACTGCAGGTTAACATTTTACGCTGTGTCAGCATACTTCATGCCAATGATGTGATATTTTCCGCTCGCGTGTCAGCTTTTGCTGCTGAATAATTGTAAAGCAGATGTTAAACTTTGAAAACATGGAGCAAAAATCAAGAGTGTAGCTGGCATTTCAAAATGGCAGCCACAAAAAGGCGGGAAAACTGGGTTTAATTGGCCCGTTTCATTGTTGCAGAATGTCAGAGCTCGCTTGAAGGGTGTCAGTTTATTATGGCTCTTGTCATTCACTAGTTTTTCACCTGATGTAATTTATTTTGATAAAAATAACCACATAGGAAAATGACTGATCAACATTTACAGTCAGGAGGGGAAGCTACATGTTTGCTGCTGAACAATTCACATTTTATTTTACCCTCAAATAAAGAGACATACAAAATATATGACAATGCACTGTTTATTGCAAATCATATCACTATGGCAAAATTCACTAATATTATTGCGCATTGCACCTTTTCCTAATAGTCGACAACACAAATTCTTCAGTTTTTTTTTTTTAAGGTTAACTGTCTTAGAGCCCATCTATGCTATAAAATTAGCATTTTGTTTCATCAAAGTAAATGTATATACTACCAGTACGAGTATTTCAAAGTATCTTTGAAATGGATGCAACATGGATGGTGAGATTTCAGTTTTGGCAGAAGATTGAATAATTTTCAAACAAAGATATTGAGGTTATTGACAGCTTGATTGTACATTGTGTTAAATTGATAATATGTTACTATGTGAAAAGTCCATTTAAAGGGGAACTATTATGTGAAATTGACTTTTTTGAGCTTTATAATATTAATAATATATGCAAAAGGTAATAATATTATTGCCTCTTGCATGTGTTCTTTCATACATGTTTGAGAAACTCTTTAAACTCCTGTGGCAACCATTCAGCTGTGCGAGACACCTGGGTGGACCTAGCTCCGCCTTTGAGACGCAGCTCCTTGTGGAACCTGCAGCTTCTGAGCTTCTGCCTCACAGAGCAGCCCTCCGTCACGACTCCACCTCTCAGCTCCTTCAGACTAGCCAGCAGCAATTAGCAAAAACCTGGTGGAACTGTACATCTGCTGAACTCAATATACAAACTACTGCTCAGAGCAACCCTGGTAAAAATGTTGAAGGGTTAATAGAGGAGCCATGTTTTAATAACTTCCTGAAGGCAGAGTTTCAGAAAGAGCAGGAGTTTCTTAAAGAGACAGAGGCCCAATTTCAATGTGCTAAATTAGGAAGTCTAATTTCTTTTAAGTCATATTTTATATGCACAGCATTTTAATAACAACTGAAGTTAACATAGTTACTTAATTGTAAAATGGCACTATGCGTCTGGAAAACACATAATATTGCCCCTTTAAGAAATTCTTGACACATCTTTGCTCTGACAGCTGATTAACTGAAGAGCCCTGAGGACCCCAAACACTCCCTTATGTCAAGGAGTCAAAGTATTCGAGGCCCTCAGGTCTAACACTGTTTCCATTATGCTTAGCTGTGACCAACCCCGCCTGTGCCTTGCTTACTGCCCTCAGGGGGCCACAAACAACAAAAAGAGTCCTTCCACTTTAAATCCTATTTTTCTGGCCCAAATTTGAAGGGAAAAAAAAAAGTCACTCCACTAAGCTGGACGGACTCAGCGTTTGGCCCTATGTGTGTTGTTTTCCCTTTGTTTTCTGCTCGGGGGAGAGCGAAGTTTAATCCTAACTTCCCCGTAGTTCTGACCTTCCTGCTCCCAACGGAGTTTCCCACAATAGCACAAAACAAGCTAAACTCCCCCGCAAACGCAGCTCTCTGAGCCTGCTTCATCCGAACGCTCCCGGGGAGGTAGAGGGGGTCACTCTGGGCTCAACCTGGTCCTCTGCTTCAAATCAAAAAGTAAGCACTGCTGAAAAGCATTGGCAACACCGTCTCTCTCTCTTTCTGATGTTATCCCTGCTCTCAGCAAAGAAACTCTAGAATAAGAAGACATTGGGAGACAAGGTATGAGGACAAATAAGGAGATGGGATGGGGATGTGAGCAAAGGAGAAGTGTGTTGCTATTGTTAGGCTGGTTTCGGGGGAGTAAAGTGAGTCGTGGAGGCACAATGGCTTGCGGACAAAGACGCGAGTGTTGAAGTGTCGAATCGGTCAAGCTCCTTTTCACGAAAACCTGACAGAAACTTGTCCGTGTCAGATTATACCACGGCGGTTTCCCACAGCCACAAAATGAGTCCGAAGAGAGGCGATAATATCGGAAGGTGAGGTGAGGGGGGTTATGTTTGATGAATAAATGAACTAAGATATCACCTGGACGACAAACAGTGACAGAAATAAGACGAAGATGGAAACCAGAACATTGCAACAAGGACGAGATAACAGGAAGGGAGCTGCTGACACGACGTTTCCCAACAAACTAGCAGTTTGTTATGTTAGCCGGGGGCTTTCCAATTCAATGGCCTTCACAGGTGGCCCTGCTCATTATTTCCAGCTCCATTGTTTTCACTCTATATGTCAAAAACACCCCCCACTACTTCTTTATTCGCCAGATAAATACACACAATTGATTTGAAGCCTTAGTGAGGAGTACAGGAGCCCCAGTTGAGTCATGTTATATGGGTCATTAGATTAGCTTTGCAAGGCGGTGTAAAATATGAGGTTTTATGAGAGACGAGGAATAAACAAAAAACAGGCTGTCTGAAAACAAACTTCAGAGGACAAATACCCAAAGTCAGAGTTTTGATGTTTGGACTTGAAGAATAATTTTCCTCCCTATGGCAGAGCATTAGAATCAGCTAAAAAAAACACCCCCAACATGATGCTGCCATCACCATGCTCAGCAATAGTAGGGTGTTGTTGATTTTCTAAGCTAATGCGTTACTTTTCTTATCATAATTCTTGCCACTGTGACCAAATGCAGCAGCTCTCCAGCCTGTTCGTGGTTCAGTATTTGCAGATTTTCCTGTGGAACACAAACCCTGGTCATTCGCAAACCTTTTCACAGAGGATATTAAAAGTATTCCACTGAAAACGTACCTTTGGAAACAGAAATGGCTAGGTGCAAGGCCACTTGCTAAGACGCTATGATAAAATGGCTACAATACAAAGATAATGTCTTCACTGACAGTCTGAGCTTGGACTGACTGTAAGTGAGAGACTTTGTAGGCAGACGGATGTTGGCCAACATGTGCTAGAACCATTGAGGCCACGGGAACAGATGGTATTTCCACTTGGAGGAAGAGTCAGGAACCCCAATATTATCATCACAAGAATAGCAGGAAGCTGTGTTTGCCTTTGTATCGTCTTTCTCCAAAGGAAAAGCTTTACTCTGGACTCACAGGCCAGTCGGAAACCTACTTACCAGCAGAAATATGGACACCTTAAACGTTTCTCTTTGTTGCACTAGTATAATCTTACATTGAATGGTTTAGAGAAAATGTACTTTAATTTGAGTAAAGTCATTCAAGTCATTCAAATCTCAGGTGCAACTTTAAGTGGAACAAAGGACATTTATGCCCACTGTCCTTTGTTCCACTGCAGGCCAGCATCACAGGCCTGCAGCATCTATGATGCTGCAGGCCTGTTTCTCTTCCAAGAGATCATCATGAACTATAAAATACAAAGACATTTCCAACAGAAATAAAATCTTAGCTATGTTTCCATTACGAGTGTGCACAAAACTTTGTCGATATTCCGCCAATGTTGAACACAATTTCACAGTTGTGATGTCTCCATGAAATGAGAAATGCAATAAAAACATTACATGTGAAGAAGTTTGTTCAGGTAACAAGTCATTAAAAAAACATGCCACGATAACATCATCCTACCACTTCCTGTTGTCTTCTTCATCTCTTCCAGCAGTAGTAACATCCGGTTGATGATGTGAAAAAAAGTGTCTCCGTTGCAGTTTTCCAAAAACTTTTCATTGAAAAACGTTTTTGGGGGGGACGGTTTTCCCAAAATTGGCGTGTTTCTGTTAAGCAAATTTAATTTTAGTAATTCCAATTTGCGCAACTATACGGTCAGTGGAAACGCAGCTTGTGAGTTTTTCAAAAAGTTGACTCCTTCCCTAAAACTTAAGGTTTCTAAAACCTTCAGTCTGAAATTGTGCTTTGGCGACAAAAGATGAATTTTTTCTTTCAGATATTTTACAAATTCTTACCAAAGACATATATAGTGCAAAATGACATTAGAGGGTGAAACACCAACCTCTTGTGTGGAATCTGATAGTGAAAGCAGGCAAGCCTCTTCGGTTAAAGCCAGATGATGTAAGTCTCGTCTCTTGATGCTGCCCAACCTGAAGAGAGAAAAGAGCTCTGGGTCCAAACGACAAAACCATACCATCTCCAGAGGCCAAGAGTTTAGTCATCGCTGGCTCTCCAGCAGTAACAAGCATCCTTTTCTCATTGCTCATTGGTATTTTCCATCTAAACATGTCACAGGGAAGAAGCTGCACCTGGAGAAACTTAAACTGTTTCACATGTCCATAAAAACACGAGCAGACGCTGACGTCTGCGACGCTCGTTAGGACAAAGTTGCATAATGTAGAGCGCGACGTAAAAGTTTGCGTTGGATCTGCGAGGAACCGAGGTGTGAAGTCACTGGCTGATGGCCAACTTTAGATCCATGGAGCAAAAACGTTAAATCTGCTAGATTAACTCATGTAGTTTTAGCTTGATTGTGAACGCTTGCATTGTTTGTGTCCTAAAACCAGCCTAGTTGAAACTATACTGAGACTATGGACGACGTCCAGCAGAAGTAGGCTTGTGGTCACATTGAATTTACAAAATACGGAGACGGCCCCTTCGGAACAGTTTAAATCAGTTTCCATCAATATCGTTAAACCATTAAAACAAAGTGATTGAATGTAGTTTGAAAGGTCTGACCTCCAGGGATAATGAACCAATAGAAGGTTGTAGTTTCATTATGTCTTTCCCTTATGAGTAAGTTTCAGCTTTCTGCTTCACAAAATTGCTGTTTGGATTCAGTTATCGCAGGTTATATTGTTTCCAGCTGCAGCAGGGATCTGTTTAGTCGGTACTACTTCGCAATACATGTGATATCAAAAGTTAGCAGCTTATTGATCATTCAGCACCTTACGACGTGAGCTGGATGAGGTCAGAATAAAACATGATGTTGAAGTTATATGGATTTGGTGTCCAAAGACATAATTCCAGATAAATCTAAAGCTGCTGTGAATCAAAGGCATTTTACCAAATTGATCCCAAGGAGCCTGCAGTGCTGCTCTGACCCAGTTAGCCTAGCATCTTAATATTAGCTCACCATGCTTTAAGTCAGCGCTGTGAATTTGAGGTTTTTTTCTTTTCTGAATACTTTTCATTCTATTGATATGTTGAAGCAGATTCTAATAGTTGCAAAAAAAATAAATAAATAAAGCAAAATCCTGAAAGTTGTGTTAGCCTCTCACACAAAAGGCTAGGCTAGCAAACTGTTGTGGAAAATTCAACAGCTTACAACTATAAGCTGGGTAGCAAAAGCAAACAAAAAACAAAAGTAAACAGCATATTGCAGTTTCTGTATGTGTTGTTTATCAGGACCCAGCAGGTCTACTCATACTGCCAGTAAATATTAACTAGGCTAACATCTTTGTATTGTGTCTCCATACTTTAAGCTAGCTAATTCAAATGTGCTTTTTATTTTTTATATTTTGCTATAAAGAATTTTGTTTGACTGGAATATTCAAAAAGATGTAAAAGTCGGAAAATTAGAGCAAAAATCAGAACATTATCACAAAACAGTGCATGTTGGATGGAGGGAAATTGGTTTGTGCTAGCTTAAATATACAGTGTATTTTTACACAAGTTCTGCAGAAAGGAATGCTATTTGTGTTATCATGACTTTGAAACAAGTGAAATTTATGAAAAATCAGTACAGCTTACAAATCCACTGTAACATATCCAATGTTCTGCAACATGTTGGATGCCAAGTTAGCAGCTTGTTGTGGAAGATTTAGCAGCCTTAGACATGAACTGACAGAGAAACTAAACCAAAACCAAGAGCAAGCATTAGGGTATTAGGATTCTCATAAATGGTAAGCCTGTTGTGTGTCAGCTGGATGTTTATAGCTTATCATAGTCTCGCCAAACAAAATATAATTTCTAAGATTTTAAAAAAGCCAAACAAAGTTCAAGGAACCCAAAGAGCACCAAGTAGTAACAAAGTGTATGTCTTAATCATCCTGACAGCTAGTGAATGTTACAAAAAACAAAAGTGGATCAGAAGTTTGGGGTTTACAAAAAGCCACAAACATGTTTCTGTTGTCACCAGAAGATTCCAGTTCCTCTCCCTGCTACACAAATATCAAGCTGCGGTCAATTGACTAATGGCTGATTGCTTTCCTCCCATTCTGCAAGACTTTCTGAAGTCTTCTGAAGCATATTGTCCATCAAGAACAAGCACTTAGCCTAGTTAACCCTCAGGTGAAAGAAATCAACAAATGACATTACTGAAAAATGCGTCAAGGGTAATATCTCAGTATCAACACTTGGTTGAAAAGAAAGTTCAATCAGTCATTGACTCCTTTAGCAAAAAACCCCCAAAAACACAACTACATTGTTTAAGCTCAACATTGTGAAATGTATTTGTCTATCCAGCCATTTAGGATATCTCATTAATCTCTCCTTGGCTTCTGGTTACATCATCTGCAAAAAGCTATGCATGTGAACGCACCATAACTCAGCTGCAGCGAGACACGGGGAAACAACTTATTCCCAAGAGGCATGCACACATTTCAGCAGAGCCAAAGCAACAGCTGCTAAATGGTCAGGACAACACGGCGGAGAGGAAGTGTTTTTTTCAATTATTCATGAACCCGTTAACACGCTGAAGAGGTTAAAGAACAGACTTTGACTGCTACTATGTAAATCAAATTATTTTCAACTGAATATACACAAAAAAAAGTGGTACCTAATAACTTAGCTAACTCAAAAACGTAGTTTAATTTCTTTCTGAAATTTAGACCCAATGTTACATTTACTAGATATTCCACAAATGTCACAAAACAACCAATTTTAAGTTTAACAGATTGGAGAAAACTGGAAAAATGTCTAACTACAAGTCCATTAACAAGTAATTTATTTGTGATGTCATCGCAGAGGTGATAACAATAAGTAAAAACAATATTTTTTATCCAGTTCAAGCCTCGTGTCATTTGTTCCAAACCTAGTTTAAACTCTAATAATGGAAATAAAGACACTTTTACCCTTTGCATGCCACTTGGTTTGCTGATATACTGCACTACCTTGTTTGTTTTTAGTATTATTAATCCACAGGCATGGCATATCTGCACTGTGTGTTCAGATATGTGTTGAATTATAAAGTATATCCCTTAAGACTTAGTCAAATGCTTTTAAACAGAAGAAATAATAAGAAAAGGATATTTTTCCAGTCGCCAACTGCGTGCCTCGTTTTTAATCGAGCCTGTCGCTGCGATTAACAAACATAATACAACCAAAATCTATCCAACCAGCAATACGAAAAAAGGCCCAAACAGTGGAAAAACAAACACCATTTTACCACAAAACCTTGAATAATACATTATTTGCACAACAGCTTCCGTCAGAGAACTGCGACATTAATTAGGCCAATAAACCGATGCCAGCAGGGGCTCTTAATCGCCAGTCACGCAACCATAAAACCAACACTGATAGCACGTTGGCTGTGATTTGGTTCATTAGTTGGCCATTTTCTGTAATTAAGAAAGCAGGCAGAAAGAAAAGCACGTTGTACCGATTGGATCCAACAAAAGGACACGACTGCAAAGTCTGAATGAAAAATAAGATAATTGCAGACTATTTTCTCCCTCTCGCCATGTGCTGTGAGCATACTTTTGACCTCAAGGGAACCTCGGCCGCGTAAATCTTTGTTGGTTATATTCCAAATTGCCACAGCTGAGAGGATTTTCTCCCCGAGTGTTACAATCCGACTACTATTTTTGCTCTCTCAAGTGATGCCAGAAAATGCCCCATCGTGCATAAAACCCAGCAATGCCTCTCAGTAGGAGCTGTTGGATACCAGGCGGCGGAGTTCAGCTGCCGAGCCGCTTCCACAGCTGGAGATCGACTCTTATGTGGGGACTGGAGGTATGTTCTCCACAGCCAGGCTCACCACAAAAGGGTCTTTCTTATAGTGGTTAAGGACTTTGGGAAACAGGGAATTGACTGGAAGGGGTTGCCTTCTTTCAGTGAAGTAGTTTTAGGGAGCCCATTTAATAACATAGTTATTCCGTTTGCACAATTTGAAAGATTAGCAATCGCCATTGGGTTCGCCATATGCTAAAAGTTGTAGGATGATGATATGCTGCTTTATTGCTCTACCAAAATAGCTCATTTGGTATTTTAGGTACCACTTTGAATAAATGTTCAAGGCAAAGTAAATGATTCGGACTACTTAATAGTTGGAGTCTGTGCAATTTCATTGTACGTTTCTTCAACATCTCCAATCGTCCGTGGTTTGATTTATACTTGGAAGTAGACTTTTTTGAGTTCTAGGTTATGGTGCAGTACGAGTAAACTATTAACACTGCATCTATGTTTGAGCCTCTTATTTTGAAATGGGAAAGGAAGTAAATACTAAGTTGCTTTGTTGTGTTGACAGGCTCAGTTGATGAAGACTCTCGGAGTCTTCAAAAGATGGCGTGTTTCAATCTTTACCTCTGGAAGTATTTTTGGTCCTTGGTAGAAAAACTAGACATGTACAATGATTTCTTAGAACTCTATCAATAACACAACCAGCTAAAGGATAAAGTTTGCATATTTTTCAGTTCTGTCACTGCTTACCCAAAGCTCACAGGTTTTTAAAGAGTCTGAAATCCACTCGATGAACTCTTAATAATGATCAAAAATACCAAAACTGATCAAATCTGGACTGACAATTAATGTATATTTCCATAGTATCTCTCATCACCTTTAGGCTAAAAGTGTTGGAACTAAAAATCAAAGGTAACCACTGCTAAAGTTGGAGTTTCTTCAAGTTTAATAATCAATATGTCTCCTGCGTGTGCGAAGCAACATCAAGGCTACAGGAATAAGCCATTATTCTGATTTCCACTGGTGCGTGGCAGCCTCGTTTCTGTCATGCTGCAAAAAGGGCAGCTGTGGCTACAATGTAGCAAGTTACAACCATCGGCATCTGAATGTGAGCAGGAACGGTTGAATGATATGCAAAGATCTTTGGGGTCCTCTGGACTGGATGAAGCCCTGTACGACTGTCTTTGAAGAATTGCCTTCGACGTTTAGCATTCAGCTACCAGGCTGAGTGTTGAATCTCTGTTTCACTAGCAGCATTTCCATTGACCATATAATTCTGCAAACTGGAATTACGAAAATAAATTTGCTTAAAGGAAACGAGGCAATTTCGATAAAAAGCTTCTTTACGCCAGAAAAAGTGTAATGGAAACACTTTTTTCGCATCAACTACCGGATGTTACTACTAGCGGAAAAGACGAAGAAGACAACAGGAAGTGGTAGGAAGATGATGCAGATGAACTTTAACTGCACTAAAAGTAAATTTTATTTATTTAATGGAAATATGGCAATTGCGAAATTATGTTTTTTCTTTTTCCGACAACAGCAGGATATCGAAAAAGGTTTTGCGCACATTTGCAATGGAAACGCAGCCAGCGAAAAATAAACCAAATCCCAAACATTAAACTATTCAAATGTTTCCGTAAACAAACAAGAAGCAGCCAAATGTGGACACTGTCTAATTGAAGTCATGGGTTACCGCTGCGTCTGGCAAGGTTGAAAAGAAAACACGACAAGCTGTTCTTTATTTGTTGATCCCATCCTCTGTTGGCTCGTTTGGTCTGTGGGTTTGTAATAAGAGGCATGTGAGCCTGAGCACGGAGCATTCTCATTAAAAAACCCGGCTCAGATGCTTCATCCCTCAGGTCAGAGTGCACCGCACACGCAGGTGTCAGGAAGCGGCCACATCGCTTCTCCCAGCACCGACGACTTTAAGGGTGAGCAATTAAGACAAATTACCAAATGCACGTGATTGGTTAATGAGTGCCGACAATCAGGTGCTCACTGAGGTTTGTGTGTGAACCAGGTTTCTGATAGTTTGGGGTTTTTTATTACAGTTTAGTTTTATTTTGTCTAATTCAGTTAGTTTTCAGAGTTTGTTTGCTAATCTTCTTTAGTCATTATTAGGTAAATATTGTTCAGTTTTTATTTAGTTTTTATTAGATATAGTCGTAGTTTTAGTTTTTTTCATACTTTAAGTTAGTCTTTAGGTGCAGAATTCAAAAAGGTCAAAGTATTATTGGGTAATGAATACTCAACAGAAGATACCATTTTCAAAAAATGTATTAAATTATTTAATGTCAAAAAGGCTAATAAATAAATTCACAAAAACAAAAACAAAGGATATTACATCTATAATTTCACTATGTTTTGGTTTTATAAGCACATAAAGTGCTTCCATTTATTAGTTTTCCCCATTAATTGCCATTTTTATTTCTGTTAGTTAATGAAAATGTTTCCTCAATTTCAGTTTTTATTGTTTCATTGGTTTCAGTTCAATATTTTAACACTGAACAGTTAAATCTGGGCTTTAATTATTCTCCAAAGGAAGACATCTGCACAGTAGATGTTTGTTTGATCTGTGTTACATAAGAGCTCCTATCATAAGACTGGGACTGATTAGGAACCACAGCGTTCTGCGCAGAGCTCCTCCAACCTGACCGGCTCTGGCCTGAATATTCTCAGCCTCTTCACATTTTCATAAAGTTGATGCTGTATCAGCACCAGAAAATGGGTTTGAACTGACAAAGACACAACCAATAGGTTTGAACACCATTCATTTCAAAACAGCAGACCTCGTCTGGTTGTTGTGTTAAAAAAAGAAGAAAAAAAGGCCTGGAATGTCCAAGCAGTAAAGGTAAAACATAAAAAGGATATATAAAAATCAGTTGCTGTCGAGGGTAATAAGTATTGCCTGGTTCTGCTCAGCTGAGCAGCTGGGTTGCATTATTTTAGGAGCCAACTCTAAGAAAGAGGGGCTTTGAAATCTCTGCCAGTAGCGCTTCAAAGAGAAAAAGGAAAAACTGTTGAGTTTCTGCTGCCACAGGCGGCTTCCGCTTCGGAGTCCGGGGGGCAAAGCTCTGCCCGGTGACGGCGACAGCGAGGCAGAAACAATGCTGGTTTGTGTTCACACCAGGTCTTCACCTGTTTGCAGAGCCCTGACACCCAACTGTGAAGGCTGAACACAGACGGCTGAGTGGAAGGACGGTATCAGGTCTACCAGCTAAGACCTTCATCAGTCTGAGAATAGCGACAAATTGATTTCAGTTTGCAAACTTTATAGCTAAATTAAACACGTACTCCTGAGCTAAAGATGTCCGACTTCTTTCGTAGAATTATCCAGTTTGCTCAGCCAAGTATTTTAGATTCTCGGCTAGAGGTGGTCAAACACAGCCCAGACTCTTGAAATGTTTAAAAACCATATGAAGCAGCCATTTAGTTTAACACTAACAGGAAGTAATGAAGCAGATGCTAATGTTAGCATCATTAGCATATACCGGTGTCTCTTTTCAACTGAGCAGATGAAGGTTCCTCCTACATTTACCATCAGACATTGTTGAAATTTCGACCTGCAGTCTTTATGCATTGCTTCTGTCAGCACAAGTTTCAACTCAACAGCTATTTCCTTCTTTCCTTCAAAACAAACTTCTCACATAGAGATGCAGCAAATAATCAGTATTGAAGCACACGCCTTTATGACCAAGATCTTCAAGTTTACTTCAGACAAAGGTGCAGGCCAGCAGAAGCCAAATTATGAGTCGAACTTCTCTTTGATGAGAAAAAAATCCTTTGAATATTGAGATGATACTGAAATATTCCAAACAGATTTGTAAAAAGAGAAAACAAATACAGCGTTAAAGGAACTGAGATTTTTCCAAGATTCAGATAAAACAAACAAAATCTGTGTCTACATTTAAAATAAATATTAAAATCATTATTAAGAAAGTGAAGCTGATGTTTTAATCCACTTGTGTATGTTTGTGTATTTGAAATTTGTAATAGTCTTCTAAGCTGAGTAGCTAATTTTCTTTTATGTGAATAGTGGGCAGATACAAGTTTCTTTTTCTTTCTGCTCCTTTTAATTCATGGTACATTTTAGTAATTACATAAACTATTCATATTTATTATCGAGTGGATTGAATAAAAAGTAAAATGAAATGAGATGAAAATGAAAATATGACCATAGACGCTAAGTAGCTTCTTAAAATCAATCGCCAAGAGATGAAAACCTCGAATTTTTCTCCAAAAACACAATTACCGTTGTACTGTGTTCTCTCAACTAGCCTCTAATTCCAACCTTCAACAAAGCACATCTAAAACCATCACACCAGCTAAAGTGTTAAAACATCTCTGGGCCTGTAAACTAAAAATACGGGGTGTTTTACTCCCCGAGGCGCACAATGATTACACACTTTGCGCTAAATCAACAATTAACCAGACTATCCAATTTCTGTACACGTTTGCGAGTGTGCATGTGTGTGTGTGTGTGTGTGTGTGCACGTCAATGACAAGCCTACAAGCATGCAAGTGTGTCGTGCCTGTAAACCACAGGCAGCGATGACATCACCTCACGGTCTGCAGATTAGCCTGTTAGCTCAACGGGAGACACAGCAGACAGCTCAGCCAGGCTGATCTGTGTTTATCACTCGGAGCAGAAGTGATTATCTCCAACATGCTGTACGTGTGTTTAGATGTGGGGAAGTCACCACTGGGGTCAGTCTCTCTCTCTTTCTCTCTCTCTCTCTCTCTTTCTCTCTACAGCACAAGACAGGTGTAATGAGCGCCCTCTTAATGTGAACCGGAGGGGAAATTCTCCAGATTGGACGCCAGCCAGAGCTATCCCAGACATGATGACGGACATAGGACATAGCAGGCACCAGGGTTCATAAGCGCATGAAATTATCCCTCACCCACGCATGGTTGTGTATGTGTGTGTGTGAGGTCAGGCTCGTGTTCACCAGATTGTGTTATGTCTGAAAGACAAAGCCCTCTTCATCTTTTCCTCCTCCTCCTCCTCTCCTTCCGTCAATCCGACTGCCCAGCTAGCTTAAAACCCGTTTTAATGTGGCCAACCACATTAGGTTTAACCACACACAGGTTACGTGTTTACACGACGGGGTTGAGCGCTTCCCAACCCTGGCGTGGCAAGAATGAATGCAATGTTGAGCACAGTTAAGGTGATGAAAAGAACTGTGCCAATAAACGGTACCAAGTACCAATAGCAGGTCGATGTTAACGTGTGAAAATTTAAGAATCGTCTTTTTCAGAAAATTTCATTTAACCTTCACTTATTGCTATAATTCATATAATGTTCGTAGAGTCTCATTACTTCATTATAGAAATATCCTTTTGTGTTGAGATGCTTTTTATAGATGACTCAGGAAGTGCTTTCATTTTGAAGAACAAGAAACATTTTGCATTCAAGTAGGTCACACCAGTTAATAACATAAACTGTATTGTGCAGTAGATGATGTTCAGTCATTTCTCTTTTTTCTCTCTGTGATTCAGATGATTTACAAGGAGAGAAGAAAAAATCTACTACACAAATCCATCCATCCATCCATCCATCCATCCATCCATCCATCCATCCATCCATCCATCCATCCATCCATCATTTTACACCCTTGTCCCTTAGTGGGGTCAGGAGGGGTGCTGGTGCCTCTCCAGCTAACGTTCCGGGCAAGAGGCAGGGTCACTCTGGACAGGTTGCCAGTCTGTCGCATGCTACACAAATATTAATTTGAAACATTTAAGTCGAAATGTGAAACATGTTCTCACCTATGTTATAAATCACAACCTGAAAGAAAAAGGGTGAAGTTGTTAAATGAGGGTGAATGTTGAATTTCTGAATGAGTATGAGGAAGTGCTTTTACTTTGAAGAGCCAAAAGTGCATTTGTAATGATGATATCCTAACAGGGATAAGCAAAGTTAACTTTATTTTACTTTGAAATGATCAAAAGTCCATTAACATACAGTTCACTTAAGATTGAGTGCAGGACCAAAGGAAATCCTGAGTTGTCAACTTAATTCACACTTTGAATAAAACCTTCAGTTTAGCCTAGAAACGACAACGGCAAAATAAAACGCTAAAGTTTTTTGCTAAACCCATTTAGTGAGAATTATATTTCCAATGTGTAATGAAAGAGAAATCAACAAATGAACAGATTAATGTGTGAATGAATGGAGGTCAAAGGCAGCCATTAAAAAGAAGCTACCAATCAGAGTGAGCGCCCTGTGGGGCAGGCGGCCATGTTGGCAGGGGAAGTCAGGACCTCATTGAGGGGCGCGCTCCCCTGGGACAAGACCGCATTTCTCTCATTGTGTTGTGTTTTCACATCGTCTGACTAACTGGATTTTAAACGTACGTACTCCAGTTTTTTTTTTGTTTTTTTTTAATTCAGCAAACAATCTTTTCAGGCTTCAAATGACAAATTCCCCTGAGCTGAGGAAGACCGCCCAAAATGACAAAAGTAAACAAAGAAACGACTCGTTCTCTGAATCCTTCCCGTAACAAACACATGGTCCTCAGCACCTGGGCTAGACTGGATGGTAGCCCAGGGCCCGGAGTTTGGGGGCGGCAACGCTTTTTTTATTATTTTTTTTATTTTTAAGAGTTCATTTTCAAATTTTACATCTTTTGGGAAATGGCCTTGATGTCTTAATCCAACTTTGCATCAATTCTGACTTGCTGGTGTTTCATCTAACCTTTCACTTCAACAAGGTTCAATGACTGGAACCGGTTGGTGAGGTCGACTCTGTCCTCGGAAACGTTACCAAAACCGTCACCTTCACCTGCCGTTAGCAACCATTAGCAAGACTGAAGCTCTCAGTCTGACAGGGAGGATAAAGGAAAACATTAGCAAGGAAGTTATAAAGGATTTAATAAAAGTTTTACTAAGGCGTTTTATGTATTTTTGGTTCAGTTAGATATATAACATCTTTATAATCTTTCCAAATGGTATTACTGAGGGTAATTGACAATTGGTATGTTCCTTTGGTGATCCTCAGTGTGTGTGCAATATTCTACCCGTTCTCCAAAACATCCCTGATATTCCTGGCAACAAATTTCCAAAATAAATGTTTTTCAAAATGTTATTTTTAACAGTATTATGATTAAAAACAATCTAAAAGAAGCAAACAAAAATCACTAATGGAGATTAGCTTAGTGAGATAGCTTATTAAATGGGTCAATTTAGGCAATTATAGTTACCATCAAAGAAATGAAAATCCTGTTGTTTCAACCTTTTGTTGAATGCATAAAAGATGAGTTTTCTTTTTTTTTAAAATAGTAGGTGATTTGTCATTTTTTCAGAGTGTACTCAGCATATTAAGCAGGATTAGGCTGAACCAGTGCCCTGTTTTATAGCCTGACTCACCTCTATTAAACCCAGAACTGCTGAGCCAATAAATTGCTAGAGAGCATGTTAATAACCTTCGGCTACCAGATGTAAAAATGAATAATGAAAGGTCTGCCTCTCCAAATTATAGGTATTGTTTTCGCCATGCAACCAAGTCAGACAACGTATCGGCACCGACTGCGCGGACAGCGCTGCGCCAGGACTGAACTGTAAATACGAGCGAAAGTTAAAGGAATGTCGACCGCGCCGTGTTGGAGCCAAGAGAGGGATTCATTTGAGAAATCCTCACGATAAAGTAGGCAGCTGGACTGCAATGTTGTGATCCAAAAATTCCAACATATTTCGACTTGATTTGAAGAAAACAAAATACCCAGCTGTTGCTCTTTTTTTTGCTCTTTTTTTATATATTTTATACTTTAGAATTCGGACAAAAAACTATTAGGTTCTGACTTCTTTGTATGACTTTGAACTTAGATCACTTTTTGTGAAATAGGCCAAAATTTCCCAGTCAAAAAGATTCAAAAGGGGCCAAAGATTATATATATATATATATATATATATATATATATATGGCCCACTCAGCAATAAACTAAACATCCAATCCTTCAGTTGAACAAATGAACTCAGATTTGTTGCTGGAAAAGAATGTGTGGATTATTCTGGATGCGAAACTTTAAAAAGTATTCTGCAGGTTTGGTATATCAAAAAGAATTTTGATAATTTTCTAGGTATCAATTGGAAAATAAAATCCAACACCATTTAATCAATTCAGGTGAATAAATCAGGATTCAGGTCACTCTTTGAAAATACTTGCTGTGTTTAGCCAAATTTATTAAGTGAATCCAAAGCAGGTTTGGGTATAAAAAGCGAATTCTTCGTCTCATAGTCAATATTTCACTTGCTTGTGATAATTAAAGATAGAGAAAGTCTCCGTGTGTTTTCATTAAGCGAGTGCAGTTTCGAAATGTGAAATTGCAAAATTATACGGTCAATGGAGAATAGTGCCAAAACATATTTTTCCAAAAAATATATATTTTTTTAAATCAGCGTCTTTCCATTAAGCAAATTTATTCTCGAAATGTCAACTATATGGTCATTTCGGCGGAGGGAAAAATCTCCCTGCTGGTCGAGAAAATGCCGAGTTGTTTGTTTAAATCTAAGCAGCTCAGCGTTGAGAATGTTCTCAATGGCCAAAAATCCCCTCGAAACCAGAATTTGTTGTTACTGAATCTTCTTAAAGCAAAACACAACTTATCCCTTCCACCAAAAGGCAGCTCGCCATTGTAGTATTTGTTTGGACGAGCTAGACGTTCATCATCTCCTTGTAGTCGAACCGGGAGCCGGCCGCGAAGCGAGTCATGACTGCGTCTCATCCGTCACACGAACACAAAGCCCGGCTCAGCGCTATCTCGTTCCCACAGCTTGCAGCCTTTTCCATGACCCGAGCCAAAGCGAACATATGATACGGGCCTTATCGCACATCGCAAACACAGGCTGCCTATTGTGGGCCGGTGGAACCCTTCCATCATTAGCATACAGCTGTGACTCCAGTGACTCCAGGTCCGGCTTGATCAATATTCAAACGTGTCTGACGCAGCAAAGACGAAAAAAAAAACAAAAAAAAAACGGTGAAGAGAACCGGAGACGTGAGCTCAAACGAACATGCAAACATGTTCAGCTTAACGAGTCTGCAGTCGCTCAGGGACCAGACATAGAGCCGAGGGGGAGAGGGGGAGGTGCAGCTGCAAAACCAACCGTCTGTCTGCCGTTCATTCCCCAGAGACTGACCCCCGGCCCGCTACAAATGAACAAAAAACAAAAAAAAGAAATCCCGCTGAAGATTCTCAGATTTTCTCCTCATTTCACCCCACAGGAGGGTCCAAACGCCCCTCCCTTCCTTTCTTCCCTTCTCTCCCCTTCACGAGTCATTCTTTTTTTTTTTTTTGCACCGCTTTCTCTTCAGGCAAGTTTCGGGAGAGGCTTTGTTATCGCAAAAGACCCCACCGTGCTGGTTTCCCTGTAAACAGAGCTCTGCTTTGCCGCTGGAGGCAGATGTGTACCCTCTCTCCCACCGCCACCTCCCAACTCCCCCCCGAGGGGAGACTCATCTCCACGAACCGCAGGGAGTACAGAGGACATGGAAAGTCCAAGGAGAGGGGAAAAAAAAGAAAAGAAATGGCTGGGGGTAGTAAAGAATAGCAGAGGGGAGGGTGATTAGCTCCAGGGCTGCCTAATCTAATCAGCGCGCATGACTGGCTCGGAGTGCTGCATTTGAGCGCTGGGACGCATAGAGAGCAATAAAGTTCTGTCAGGTTTCGGAGGGTTGGTGGGGCGGGATTGGCTGCTTCGGTGCGAGGAAAGAAACACGAGGGCATGAGGAGAGGTCACTGCGTGAAAGGATAAGTCAGGTTGATTTCATCGTGCCAAATCCCCCCGATAATATACCCATTGTGTCGTGTTAATTTTGCACTCAACTCCAATTTAATTGTCAGCGGGTGGCTCAAAGTAACATATATGAGGCCGAGGTCTTGACCTCCATGGAGTTCCCCGCAGCGACATTGTTCCTACGCTGGCTAATTTATATGGAGCCATCGCACATAAATGCAGGGATCTGTTTGTGTGAAGAAGTTGTGATTTGGGAGTTGGAATTGCAACTTGGGACGTCGGAAGTTGCTAACCTCAAAATCCAATATGGCCGCCACCAGGGCTGGATGACAAAGTTTGCTGGACAATAAATTGCCCCAGAAGTTGTTGCGTTAATATTCTTCTTTCGAGACCATTTTCAACTAATATAATGGTATATCAGTGGAAGAACACAGTCTCAAAGATCAATAAACTTCAAATTCTAATGAGCATTTAACCCTGAAGCGGGAAGACATTTTAAAAAATAAATAAAACAATAGAAATTGCAAATAAAATTAATTATAAAGTCAAAATTGTCCTTAAAGGTTGAGACCAAAGCACCAGACTGAAGACTTTTGTCATCTAGTTTTTGGCATTCTCTCATTCTGTTAATTTAAACAGGGTGGCAACTCCTTCAATGTTTTTTATGCCTGAGTGTTGTTAGACTGACCAACAAGAGGTCTTTAGTAGCCTCTGTTCACAAACCAGGGAAAATAGAAAAAAAAAGCTTCTTTCTTTACATCAAAATAAGAGTCTGAAGAATTTATAAAAAGGGTGTCAAGTTTAAGACCCTCTATCTATAATATCTCATTTTATCTCGAGTGTTTGAGAGAGCAAACTGTCGAACAAACAATTGTTGTTGTGCTTGTATTGCTAACAGAAATTAGCCATGGGGCACAACGGTTAGCATATGTAAATTGTATTCCACACGTAGTGTGTGATGTCATTCCCAAATCAGAGATCCGGCTGTGGTCAGAGATGGAAAGCCACCAATCACAAACATTTCTATCCCCATGTGAGGCTTCTAGCTAAACTATATCCATCTTAGCTTTCGCTGCTAGCTTGTTTAACCACCGCTGTTTGACGTGTTGCTATAATCTTAGAAGATAGTTTCAAACTACCCTATGTCAGATCATTCGGCAAAGTTGCTTTTAAGTTTAGCCGAACAAAAACTGTGACAGCTTAACAGGACGAGAACCAAAACACTAAATAATGTGTCTCAGATGTCTGAGAGGTCAAGCGTCATTTCTACGAAGTGATTCCATTAAAAAAACAACTAAGTCTGACACACAGCAGCTTTTAACTCTGTGGAAAAAACTCTCCATAGACCCTTTAAGAGGAAAAAAAAAATTGACGTAATGTGACCCAACTCTGGATTAGTAAGAGTTCTCTTCCTGGCATTACGTCACTTTTACAAGCAAATAAACAATCCTACGGGTAACATAAAAACTGTGTTTTGAAGGTTCCATGAGAAAAGAAAAGAAAAAAAAAACCCTAGCTTCTCTTGCTAATTGTTTTATTGACACAAAAAACACTTCCAAGGGATGAGCTAATGACCTGGAGAAGTGCTTATAATAAAATCAGAAGCTAACTCTCGTCTCAGTAGTTTGAGGACGTGTGATGCAAATGAATGAGCCTTGTTATCAGGTCCATTTCCATGGAAAGATATCCACCGTGGAGTTTTTGCTTAAAAAAAAAAAAAAAAAACTGCATTCCAGATGTTTAACTCCAGTTGACTGGAGTCGTTTAGGTTAACCTTTCTGCCACAGGAGCAGACATTCAATTAGTGGATTTCACACTTTGGTCATGGCGACACTGTGGTCTCGGTTTTGGTTTCAATCAGCCGCCGGTCGGGTCCCAGGTCTCATTCCCGTCTGTAGACCCGTAGGTATTAGGGAGTCAAAGAAGTGCTTGATATTTAGCTGAAATCATTCACTCAAAATAGTCTCCCATCCCGGAATCGTGCACTGACCAGCCCCTATAAACGTAACCAAGATCCTGGACTTGTGACAAAAGCTTTCCCTTAAAATTCAAAGAGGCACAAAGAAGCAGATGATGCGGTTTGTTTGAACAGGATCGCAGTTAAAAATCTGTTTGTTTCATGGGTTTTATTTTTTTTTGTAAAGTGTAGTCAAAGCAACGCTGACTGCATCATCTGCACCAAGCAAAGGAGGAGGTTGGTAATCCTTTTTCCTTGCTTTGAAGAAGGAGAAGAAGAAGATAAAATTGACTTTTCCGACGCATCTGCAGTTCCAGGCTGCTGCTGGAGAGAGAGAAATGTGTGTCTTTGTGCTTTTCTTGCGGGTTAGGTGGAGGAGGGCTTTGGGATTTTTAATGGACCAAACACGGAGCCTTGAAGAACCACGTGAAAGGAGAAGAAGATAAAATGGACTCTTCCAATTGGATTCACACAACTAGGCTGCTGATTGAAAGATAGAAATGCGTGTATTTATCCTTTTTTTTTTTTTTCTTTTTTTTTTGCAGGTTAAGTGAAGAAAAGCTTTGGGATTTCTAATGGGCCAAACACAGAACCTTGAGGAACAACAGGCAATCTCAAATTTCTCCCAGCTACTGACCGTGCTATCTTTAACCGAGATTTTAATCTCAGGCTCGACTAGCTGAATGCTCTCCTTTAAGTAAAGAAATCACAAATAGGTTGTAACTAATTACTGTTACAAGCGCAAGACCACACTTTTACTGCTGCAGCGCTTTAATTTCACAGCTGCAAACGTGACAACAACAAAACAATTACAGTTTTTTAAGCACGCTTAAAAAACAAGAAGGGACATTAGGGACAGACTTTCCCCTGAAGCCATAGCAGAGCAGCAACCTTAAACCATTAATATGCCTTATGACACATGCAGGTGTTTGAGGATAAAGACGCTTTTCCTGGAAGGCATCACTTAAAAAAAAAAAAAGACAAAAAGATTTGCTTGTTTTATAGCTTAAATAATAGCTGATAAATTAGTAGCTTCCCGTTGCCTTGTTAGGGGTTTCGTCTAATGAGGCAACCTGAGAAAGTACAAAAAGCTGTTTTCAAACGAGGATTTTCATTTACCGAGAGAAGAGAGTCTTTGTGCCGTGTGAAAAAAAGAAATTGCCCTGTAAACTTAATAACTAGTTGCGCTGTACTCAGCATCAACAGCCCGTTCAAGGTCATGCCACTGCATCTCAATTAGATTTATGTCCAGACCTCAACTTGGCCACTCCACCTTCCTTTTTTTTTTTTCCTTTCACCATTTATATGTGGTGTGTTTTGGATCATTGTCCTACTTCACAACCCAAGTTTTCCTCTGCTTAAGGTCAGAAACTTCACATTTTCCTTTGGAGCGTCCTGGTAGAGAGGAAAATTTGCGGTTCTATCAGCTGTTGCAAGTCGATCGCAACCCCAGACAATCACATTGCCACCGCCATGTCTGACTGTTGACGTGATGTTCGCTTCCTGTCGGATGTAATCCAGTCTTATCCGTCCACAGAGTATTCTCTCAAAAAAAAAAAGTCTCGGAGATTGTGACCCTGTTTGGGAAATGTGAGACGAGTCTTTGTGATCTTTAGGGTCAGCGGCAGTTTTCACTTTGCAACTTTTCAGTGGGTGACATTTTTGCCCAGTCTCCTTTTTCTGTTTTGTTGTTGTTAAATCGTGACCGGGGGCAGCTGATTAGCATCTCAAAAGCTCACATGATACCTAAACTACGACCCCGAATTCCAGAGGCTTTGAAAGACAAGGTTCCCAGACAGAGAGCAGGACCAATGAGCAGAGAGAGAGAAGGAGGAAGTTCAAATCGTTTCTCCAATCGAACAAAGGGTCATAACCCCAACTTCAACGTCTCTCTGCCTGGATTTCTGACCGTACAGCCAGACAGAGATCAGCAGTACTAACAGGACGTATTACTGTGGCATATTGTCTCTGCTGCCTGGATATTGAGCTATTAGCATGTTGTAGCAGTCATGAGATCGTCATACAGCAACAACCTTCAGTCAGAAGCTCCCTCAGGTTCATAGCAAGTCTTGCTACCTACATCAACACCATCCACAACAACTCTTTGAAGACACTTGGACCAGATTTGAATTACAACAACATTTCATTTCCCATTGGGACAAATCAGGTGTTCTTGAAATGAATTGACTGACCTTAACTGAGAGAAGAGAGGTCCAGTTTCTTTAATCTAGGGGTCTGGCATTAATCAGGTCTGGGTGTGGCTACTTAAATTAAACTCCAAAGATCTTTTCCGCTTCATAAATGAAATAATCATTCGAACATTGCATCTTGAATATACTCACTCACCATGTCTTTGTATGATATTAAAATTAGCTTGATATTTGAAATATTTAATGTGACACACAAAAAAAGCAAAAACGGTCTAAACCTGAAGACTTTTTCATAACAATGTTATTTGATTGTCGGAATAAATTCAATTGATTTAAGTTGACTTTGGACTAAATCACATATAGACTCGATATATATGAACTGCCGCTGACCCTATATATATATATATATATATATATATATATATATATATATATATATATATATATATATATATATATATATATTTAAAAATGTTCTTTGCATTTAAAATACACATCTTTTACTTTTGTTCAAAGACTATATCATTTTTTTTGTTTGTTTATATCTATGTGTTTTACTTTATGACAGCACACAAGGGAAAATAATACGAGTCGGCAAATATAAAGATTTCCTATTTATGATTATCGGAATCGTTTCCAATCGTCCTGATTTGTATCGTTCCCGTTAAACCCTAAAGCGTTTCTGATGGATCCGTAAGTTTAGCCTTTGCATTGTTTGGCACCGCATCAGTTCGCTCGGCTTTCCTGCCACGCGTTTCCCTTCAAAATCCCGCAGCCAGCACAGTGGAGACACTGAGGCATAAAAATACCATATCTACGCCGATTGAAAGCTACAAGGGATTAAAAAAAAGAGGAGAGGTCTATATTGTTGCCACAAACGGAAAGTTAAAGAAGAAGTTTGGAAACATTTCCCTTCAGACGCGCATACTTACGTGGAACAGTGAGGAACGAGACGCCCTCTGATCCCTGCGAAGGCTCAAAGTTCTTCTCCACTTTCTCTGTTTGAATTAAAAGTGTCGGGTTTGACGACCGGGACTTGGTTATGGCGTGACTTTTCTCGTCGTCAGGCTGTCTTCATCCTCCTCCACGTTTTGTCCGCGGCTCGCTGAAGAATGAATGGCTCGGTCCGCCTCCTGTCTGTCCAGCCAGACTCTGCTGACTGACTGGGTGACCCGGCAGAGCCCTCCCCCCCATCCACCAGCCTCTGGATCCGGATCCCTCGTCAATAGAGGATCTATTTAATGTCGCTACAAGGCGCCGACATAAAATGTTTGTGTTCCTTCAGTTTAACAGGATTCCGTTTTGTTACTTCTGAAAATGGAGGAATAATAACAGAACTAAGTGTTGCTAAAAGGCAGATTTGCGTACTAACTGGTCGTTACATTTACTTGAGTAACGTTTTGGGAAAAAAGTATTTTTGAAGTGTATTTTTTTTACAATGTTGTTCTTTTTACTTTAGCTCTAGTAATTTTATTATGGAGTATCGTTACTCTGAATTGAGTGTCCAAAGTGTGGCCCGGGGGCCATTTGTGGCCCTTGAAATGATCTTGATCTTGTTTGGCCCCTGACCCCAACTCAGGATTGGTCAAAAAAAAAAAAAGGTCAACCATATACAGATTTTTTAAAAGTTGTGTTTATTGTTGAGCAGGTAAAACTGATAAGAAAAATAAATAAATAAATACAAGAAATAGCTCAATCCACTCATTTTTGCACTTTTTCATTTTTTTATTTTTTGTTACATTTTAGCATTAGATATCCCACTGTGGTAAAATATGACCAACGTATGCTGCTGTAGCCATTTTTGTAAAGCATTTGTCATTAAGAAATTAGTTTCTCTTTAATGAAAGATAACATGTATTGGAGAATAGCAGCAGCGCTTGCACCAGAATAGTCAGATAACAGCTGGTTATAGTTTGTTGAAGGGTTTCATTTAAGCCCACCATGACTGTCTTTAGTGTAAATTTGTAGAGTTAGCAAGCAGAAAACAAACTATGAGATTCGTATATGCATTTTGGGTTGATACATGTCAACTCAGATTCACCTTTAAGTGTAATTTGATGACTGAGTCCATAATCAAATTACAGCTTATATCAACTCACTTTGCTGATTTTTTTTTGTTTTGTTTTTTTAAACAGTTGTTCAAAAAAGGTGACTCATCACCAGATTTAGTTTGCGTGTGAAACGAGAAGGCCTTCATGCCGCTCTCTAAATCCGTCTTTTAACCTCCTTCCTATTGGGAAGCCAGCAGCTGAGGAACAGCGGCGGCGTTCAGTGCAGATTGTTCACATGCTGAAGGTTCCTTCGACTGACGTCCAACATGTCTGCCAAACTTCGCTTTGTTTCCTCAAGTGTTTATGGCTCCACCGTCTTCCATCCTCTACTTTGGCCTAATTCAATAGAATTATGTGACGGAAAAATTGGAGGTCGGCACCGGCTCGGGTAATAAGAATGGTGCGAAACAAAAACTTTTGTGCTTCCAGCTACCGTTTACACGGCCGTGAAGGAGAGTTGAGTGGACTATTTTGAGAGTGTTGAGACTAGGAGGGGAGCAACTGGTGCCAGGCCTCCCAGTGCCCTCTTATTCCTGCTTGTCGGTCAGTGGGGTTTGAATGCTGTGTAAACACAAGGGAAGTCTCATGACTCGATCAGGGAGTTTCTGCATAAACACATGTTGGTATTGTCAGGAACAACAGCCTTGATGTTATCAGAAGTTCCTGGGATCATTGTTACTCCGACTGACCTTCGGCTCGAGAGTCAGAGCGGAACAACAGTGGTCTCCAGTGAAAGTACTTCGGCTCACACAGACGACGAATCAGTCATCTGTGTGAGATCTGAGTGGACTTTGAATCTCTGGGCTGCAGTGATTTACCCAGAATGCCCAGGAAAATGCCTTCAGATTTTCCCTATAGCTGCAGTATGTAACTTTAGTTTAAAAAAAAGACAGAAATTGTTATACATATTTGTTGAAACCGTCACCATATTGTGACGGTACAGTACGGGACAGATAATCTGTGGGAAAAAAATTGAGTTTGTCCGCCTTGCTAACAGGAAGCAACCAATCAGAGGCTGGAGGCGGGTCTTAGCACAGTCAATCGTGCCATGTGCGTGCTGCTAAATTAGGATGGTGCAACTCATTACATGTTTTTTTCATGTCGATAAAGAAAAAGACAAAAACCTTAAAATGTTTCCCAAAAGAAAGTCAGTTCTTTCAAAACTAGAGCACTGGTTTAGAAAAACCATGTCCATTTAAAATTTGAGTTTGAAAAAAAAAAAACCCATAATGTGTCATAAAGGCAGGAAGATTTTATACCGACTGTGAAGCATGGAGACGGAGGAGTAATGACTTGGAAAAGCTGCCAAGATGTTTTTGTCAAACAAATAACACGGTCATGTGTTTTTGCTCATCTGGTGTCTGCATATGCCTGGTGATGAACAGACTGGTGTCTCCTGCCATCCTGACAAGAGACACCTTAAAAAACCCGCCTCCTTCGCCGTTCATTGTCTGCCGGGCTCCTGAACATTCCCGGCTCTTTCTCTCTGGTTGCCCCCAATTGTTGTAAAAGAGCCGTCAAGGACTTCCGTCTTTACGAGGTGCGATGAGCAGTCGGATCTCCTTTCAAGGACGGAGGTTCAACACATTCCTGACTGGTCGGTCGGCCTGATTTGAATCTGTTTTCACAGGCAGGCGGCGCAGACAGACGCCATCTTGTTTGGAATTCCAGTCCCTCTTCACCGCCGACCGAGGCCTTCACTGCGGACATACCAGAAGGGGTTTCAAGGATGGCAGCCGCTTGTCCGTCCTTCGTATGGCGTTCTTAAAATATAATCGCTGCTACTCTGTAGCAACTTTTACAGATTTCTGCTGTTTTCAGATCTGAAACAGATCAGATAAAAATAACCTGAGACACGGAAAGCAGTTTTCAACGATGGCATTGCTTAAGCAAAAAACTATCCAAACAAACATAATTTTATGTGAAAAAGCAACTGACTCCTATTTTTTAGATAGTTGACTTCAATTATCCAAATTTTTTGGTTCCAACCTGGCCTGGTAAAAACCAGTCACTTCTTCCACGGTTTGCTTCGTACAGGGCGTCTATTGAGAACCGATTGCTTGTTTTTACAGCATTTTACCCAATTGCTGCAATAATAGTTGTTACTAAAGAAGCTACCAGCAGAGGGCGCTCGAGGATCAGAATTCGTCCAAAAAGAGACAGAAATAAACAGCTAGCTGAAGCTAGCATAAGAGCACTTTCGGATGTTTCTTAGAAGAATAAGAACATAGCGATCGCTAACGTTTGGGTGTGACGCAAGTATGCTGGAGGGTCTTAGCGCTGTCAATCACTCTTGTTTTCACCCTCCTCCTGCTCACTTTTTGCCAAGCTACAGCTGGCTCACCAAAGTTAGCACAGCGACCACAGCAGCAGATGAATGCTTTTCCTGAGTTGTTTTTCTACCATGCCATTGTGCAGAGTGATTGACAGCGCTAAGACCCTCCTCCTGGCTCTGATCGGTTGTTTTTGACCAGGAGTGGTAAAGTTTTGCAGGCTGTAATTATATCACTTGTAGAAGGTGGAGGAGATTGATTTTTTTTTTCCCACAGACAAACCATCTCCTTCCATAGCATCATGACATGGTGATAGTTTTAATTGACATGGGGTTTCTTTTTTTTTTTTTTTGTAAAAGTTTCATACTGCAGCTTTAATGGCAGCAAAAACGGATTAATTGATCACATGAAATTTACCTTTAAGTCTGTATAGGTGTCTTTCCCAACGACCTCTTGAGCCAGATTGGGGGCGACATTAGAGTCAGGCATCGCTGACTCAGCCTGAGAGTCACCGGGCCGCATCAAGTGTGAAAAAAAGAGTTGGGCCATGACACCACCATGGTAATAACACGGGCAGGAACGGCGTAACTCGGCGAGGAGGGGCGAGTCTGCAGACGAGCTGAGAAAGTGTCAGGCTTTGGTTTAACATGGACAGAACGTCTAATTAAATGAAATATTTCCCCATCCTGAAATTCAGAGTTTTGATTGTAGAGTAAACTAACAGGGGAGGCGGGTGGCAAATTTATAACCTCAGCTACGTACTGAGGACTTTCTCAGAAACATAAAATAATCATGTGGTGTTCTCATATTCAGAAACGAGTAAGCCAAGCGAGAGAGTCTGGAGAGTTTTAAAGAAAAAAGAAACAAAAACATTTTACTCCTGAAAAGCATTAAAGAGTCATAGAAAAAACTGAAACTAGAACTGTTTAAAGATTAAGCGAATACATGTGCATGACCATATGGTCTGACTGTCACTAAATAAATAATTCAGCAAATTGTGATCTAAAATCTCAAAAGCCACATTAGGTTTAAAGCTCATTCTGGCCTGAAGAGACTAACAGGGTTTGTAATGTCCCGTTTTCTGTAGAGTTACACGGTTCAAAATGTCAACAAGTCAATAATCAAGAAGTGTTAGAAAGCTGTTTCTTAATCTTAGCTATATTAATGGGATCTAGCTAAGGCCTCTGATTTTGTTACATTAAATTGATCAGATTTTTTTTTTAATTCTCATTTGATAAGATTTTATTGATTAGATATATTTCATTTCTTCTATGATTTTACTGATGCTGCTACATTAGCCACTACTGCCATGGAGAATACCTGCATTTTTTTGTGACATAAAATGGTCAAAAATATATTTGCTAAATTAATTGGAAAATAGATCAGACACTGAAATGAAATAATCTTCATTGGTGTAGACAGAGAATGTGCATAGGACAAAATGAAACGTGTTAATATCGTTTTTGGAACATTGCTGTGATGTAGCAAATTTTAATAACCTTGTCCTGGAATGTAAAAAAAAAAAAAAAAATCTTTGGTGGAAAATAATTGTACACAAACAGACACAGTAAAAAAAAAGGTAGACTTTAATCAATTACACAATATAAATAATATATTAATCTGGCCTGCCATATTTGTTTTATTTGTTCATTTTAATTTAATTTCACATCTGAGTTCTGCAAAATGAGAGAAGTTGGGACAACAGCAACACAAACTAAAGGAACAGTACAAAGAAACAAAGCAACATCAAACTTCCCTTATATATACAGATGTATATATAAAATACATCTTGCAACTAACATAAAATACTCAGAACACAGGATAAATAATTTCTTTTTACAGCATTTTTTTAGATTAGGTTAGCTTTAAGGAGCTACTTTAAAATGAGCATTTCAGGTATAAATCACTTCTGTTGACATTCATCCATCAGATAATTAACGGCTGACGACATCACATTCGTCTGGATCATGAGAAAAATGACGTGCAAAAACCAAGCAGAAAGCATCGGAGACTCTCATACATGTCATGTTGTACGGACATCAGAAACGTAAAAAAAAAAAAAAAAAGTTCATAAAAACATTATTAATGTTCCCTGCTGTTAACATTCACAGGTAAAATGAACCAAGTGCAAATAGGATCCTTCATAATGCCTCCATGTTGTCTCCATCTAAGCCCACGGCCCCCAGGCTCCGGTGGGGCCCGGGTCACATTGGGGGTCGTCGTCGGGGTAGTTTATGGGGAGCGCGGTTTTCTGGTGCTCTTGGAGTCTGGTGAGGAGGTAATCCACCACGTCAGGGAACTGGGCCGACACCTCGTTCCTCTCCTCGGGATCTTTTTCCACGTCGAACAGCATGATGGGCTTCAGCGGGCCGAGCTTAGGGACCCCAGAGTTTGACCCGTTGTAGCCGGGTCGGGGGAACCAAACCTCGCAGCCTGGGGAGGTAACGAGGTAGAGGACATGCTAGTAGCAGCTAAACGTGTTATACACTTAAAAAAAAAAAAAAACAAAAAAAAAAAAACTCAATCTTACCAAGTATTTTTGGTCTAGTTTCTACTGCTAACTTCTTATTACAGTTGAAATAAGATAAAACTAACGTAAAAGTAACTTTTCAGCAAGAAATAGGTCAATAAGAAGTATTTTTTCATAAATATTAAAGAATTATTTACTTAAAACAAGTCACTGAAAGGTTATCTATGAGTCAATTTGATCTTATTTCAAGTGTACTAACTAATTAGGACTAGAAACTAGACCAACAATACTTGGTAATGCATTATATGTGTTTTAATGCAAGATCCTCTCAATAAGCTTCAGTATTTACACATTTTGGCTAATCGTAGCATCTTAGAAGCAAGTTAGCTTCTATAACCTTCCGACTGTCCTGAAGTTGCTAATAAAGCAAGCTAGCATTAGCTTGACATCTAATATTAGCTATGAAGCTACAGAGCTGGAGGACCTGCCAGGTTGTTACAATGTTTACAACACAAAGTCGTTCACTGTGGAACTTTTTCTGATGTAACGTCATTTGATCTTTACCTACGTTTCACTTTTTAAACACATTGTTTATAAAGACTGATGAGGTGGTCCTGCACTTATTTTTTCCCCTCTGTAGTTGGTGGTGAAAAAAATAATTGATGTTCGTTGTTCTCCTTGTAAACTGCTTTTTAAGGAGTCAGACGTTTGGACAGTTTCCTTATCAGCAGGTCTGACAAGGTTACAAGATGTTCTCACAGAATGTGACAGAAACCAGATTAGAAAAGACACAATGTAAAAAAAACAACAAACTCCCCAGCAAATATATCTCCATTTAACACTGTTTTCTCAGAGTTTCCCATTACAGGTCAGTTAGAATTACCACAAAAGTATTTTTATTTGCTAAATGTCAGAAGAATGAGAAAGAGAGATTTGGTTAAATAAATATTTTCAATAAAAATGTTGAAATGAAATTCCATCGTTTTCCAGAATCCTGCATAGCACAAATCCGGGACAAACTTCCAGAAAACTGGAAAACTGCTGAAACGCTGAGTTCCACCTGAAGTGTTTACTTTGACAGTGACTGGAACATCGATCAACATATGTGCTGCGTATTGATGATGGTATTTGATTAAATGTAATATTTGCTTGTTTTGTATGATGTTACTCTGGTGCAAAGCACTTCGAACTGCCTTGTTGCTGAAATTTGCTGTACAGATAAACTTGACTAGTTTAAAACATGTCAGGAAGGAAAATAAGGATCGTTGTGCCAACACTTTCACCCACAAAAGGCCGAGTTTTCTACCAGAAATGAGTGAACATGAAACGTAAATGCCAGTACAGACGCTCTACTTGTGTCCGACTTTCTGCCTTCACTTAGACTAAACGTGTCATTACCGGTGACAAAGAATACTGACCTGGGTATCCAGTCAGCAGCTTCCAGTTTGAGGATCGGATGGCGGCGTGAATGGACACATTGAAGCCGAACTTGGCCCAGCGGTCTTCAGCGACCCCCCGGGCCAGAGTTAACTGACTCTGGTTGCCAGGACCTGCGGGGAGAAGACAACAGAGCTGATACTTCACTTCATCCACCTTCCAAAAACAAAAAGAAAAAAAAACATTCGAAAACGCTGACCCAGAGGATATCAGACCACCGGCAGACACAAAGCCCCTTCTGTGGGTGTCTGTGTTAATCCAGACGGCACGGAAGAATGGCACCGAAGCTGAGCGCATGCCTGAACGTCGCAGTCGGTATCGAATGAAGGCGTCAAAATAAATAGACAGAAAAAAAGGAGGGGGGGGGGGGACGGGTGACGAAGAATCAGCAGAGGAAAAGCAAAGTGGTTTAAAACAAACAAAGCTTATTGAAATCCCTCCCGTTTAAAAGGATTTGTGTTATTTTTCCACAAAGCTGATGACGTTTCCTGATGTTCCAATGAAATGTCTGTGAAAGATTAATTTTTTCCCAAAATACAACAGGAATATAGTCGAATAGTGCAGTGGGAGGGTCTTCTCAGCCTAGCTAGAGCGTAGCGAGATGCTAAGAAACATCTTTTGGTCTTCTGGAGTTCACATCCATCAACGTGTCTTCATTTACCAAAACCAGACCCGTCACAATAACAACGTTTGCTGGACGATAAATTGTCCCAGAAGTTATTGGGATAAACGATATTATTGTTTTGAGACCACTTTTAAGTAATATGATGATAGTGGTATAATAGCACAAGGACACATTCTCAAAGATCAACATGAACATTTAACACAGGAACTGGAAGACATTTTAAATATTCAACATAAATAAACAAAAAACAAATAAAACAAATTATGAAGTCTCTGTAAACAAAAAGTGTTAGTTGAGACCAGACTGAAAACTTTTGCCGTCCAGTTTAGTTAGAAAAAGAGAAAAAGTATAAATCATGCAAATGTAAATTATTGAACTAATTTCAATTGATCAGTGATTAATTCATTTATTTCTTACTGTGATAGGCCTAACCAAAACTAAAGTTCAGCTGATTTTCCTGATCTTTGCATCCTTTGGGTAACTGTAGTATCAGTCAGGAGAGGGGTACAAAAAAAATCTGCCTTTGATTCACACAGCTGTTAGTGTTCTGTTAAATGACAAATAAGGTGGGTAACATTTTAAAAACAGGGACATCTTGGGTATGTTTCTACGCTCCTCTTCATTGTTTTTAATGTATTTTTGAATTAATGGGTTGGGATTCGTTATCAAAATCAAAGGACTTGGACTTGTGAGGCAACACAATCTGATCCGGACATCCTCAGCAAGGTTACCCACACACACGTGGGCGGGCGGGCGGGCGGGCGCACGCACGCACGCACGCGCACACACACACACACACACACACACACACACACACCATCAATAAGCAATTATTTTTAATTGGTAGGCAATCTTTGACGAGAGAAATTGTAATAGGCAGGATTTTCCTCAAACTTGGAGCATTTAAATGTAGAAATCTGACAAATGGCGGTGATGTGGTCGAGTCAGCACCAGTCTTCTACGCCTGCCAAGCACAATGAGTAATTCACCATGAGTGCAGCTCCACAGATACGATGAAAAATTACAGCCGCAGTCACCAGTTGGCAACACTTTCTCCGCTTTCACGAAGCAAAAGTCAATTATTTGTCCTTGTATTGACAATGTCCAGGATTTTCAGGAACCTCCAACAGTGAGCTTTCTCAGCCGACGGGGAAAAAAATATCTCCCAGAAAGGGAGCACACATGTCTGTGATTTCCAAGAGAAGCAAGGGAAACCTGGCCTTGGAGCATTCCCAGGTTCATGCCGCTGCTGACCCCAACAATGTGCTCCTGATTAGGCAGATTTGCAAGTGATCTCAGCCTCACGGCGCTGAAAGAGCAAAGAAAAAAAAAAGAAAAAAGAAAGTTCTTCCTCGCGTTCTTTGCGTATGGACAACGCCGCAACCCACGCGAAGCCCGTCCACCGCAGTAACATGACTCGAGAGTCAAAACATTTCCGATCTCAGCGTTTCTGAACCACATGATAAAAGCTACGACATTCAGCTCTTCACTCTTCGTTGCGCAAGTGACATGCGGGCATCTTAATGGCTCTCACATGCATTCAGCCGGGCTGCTCAACGGGGAGAGGCCTGCGAACTAAACAGGCGCTGTTGCACAACGGAGTGGTATGTGCAGTGCCTTACAGAAGTATTCATAAGCCTTCAGTTTTGTTTTCAACCACAAACTTTAATGTATTTTTATTAGGATTTTAGGTGGCAGACAGAAACAGGCCCATAATTTTAAAACACAAAAACAAAGAGTAAATCCAGCTGTGAAGGCCTCAGAGGTTTCCTGGAGAACATTAGTGAACAATAAGCTAAACGGAGCTGGTGCTGCGTTCAATTCCCACTGCCCAGTTGGAAAAAACAACTGGAATGCCACCCAAAGTTGGACCCCTAACCCATACAGTTAGCATATTTAAGGCCGACTTTAGGGTTCAATATGGCCGCTTCTCGCTTCAATAGTAATATGTGTTGGAGACATGTTTATTTTACAAGACACACTCATAATAGTGCGTGTAAAGTCAATGTCACCGTAATATCCGGACTACTAAACACACCTGAATATGAGCCGCACCATCAGTAAAAGTTCTGTCCAAATTTGAACTGTGAAATTGTAGCAAAGCTTGAACAACGATGATCAAAGACTATCTACATCTGAGCTGGGGTTTCTGCTGGTTTCACCAACTCAAATTTAAGACCTTTTTAAGACCATTATGAATGAAATTTAAGACCTGCGTCACGACAAACGTACAAAGGAAAACTGCAAAGAAGCAAATTGTATCAGTTGGCAACAGAAGTGAGCAAACCAAATCCTGCTGATAAACTTTGCACTTGCCCATAATGGATGTAAAAAGGTGAGCTAATTAGCCCCTAGGGCAGGGGTGGCCAAGTCCAGTCCTCGAGAGCCACCATCCTGCAAGTTTTAGAAGTATCCTTACTCCAACAGACCGGGATCAGCTCTACAGAGGCCTGATAACGAGCCAGTCATTTGATTCAGGTGTGTTGAAGCAGGGATGCATCTGAAACTTGCAGGATGGTGGCTCTTGAGGACTGGACTTGGCCACCCCTGCCCTAGGGTATATTAGCAACTAACTACTGGTAGCCACAGCCGCAGTGAACGCAGGATCAAAGTTTTGAGTAACAGTAAAGTTATGCAAGAAAAAAGGAAACTACATAGAATATATCCAATTAAATAGTCCTGCCACAACAAAATTTAAGACCTGTGAATACCATAATTAATGCCAACTTATTGTTTTTCAATGGATTTAAGACATTTTAAGGCTTGAATTGAAGACTCTTTCAGAGTCAGCGGACACAATGTAAGCGAACTGAGCTTGAGCTATTTTGGGAAAAAAAAAAGACGAGCACGTCAAAACGATCGTCTCCAGATGTGAAAAACTGGTAGAACCCAAACACTTGCGCCTGTGGCTGCAGTGAGACGGTTCTGGAAAGTATCGACACAGGAGGACTGAACAGAAATGCACTCCAACCTACTGAGATTTTTGTTTCTCAAAGTATCTGAAGCCCATTTATCATTTCCTTCCACTTCACAGCGATGCAGACCGACTTTTCTGTTGGACTGTCACATACCGTTCCAATAAAATACATTAGACCTCGAGACAAAATTCAAGAGGAATAAACACTTTTTTTTGTGTGCAAGCAGGTGGGAACATAAATTATGTGAGCTTTACTGGTTTTGATTTGTTTCCTGGTGCTTGAGCTCACGCTAATTTAAGGAATTTGGGCCTCCAACGGTTTTCCCCACATGTCCACGTGTTAAAATCATTCCACGGATGGGCTTGGGAAGACGATACGCTCTTCTAGACCCACGGCAGACGCTCTGCGAGAGGAGGAGCGAGTAGAGCGAGGAATATTTTGAATCAGAGAAACAGCTAGAGGGGAAAAAGCTGAAGAGCTTTGTAGGGAAATCTGGGGGTGTTACAAGTCTTGGGTCAAGTCCAAGACTTCTCTCCCCACACCACCTCCTTTGTGCCTCTCCCAACAATTGAGAGCGTCGGGGACCCCTCTGTGACACATTTAGTCGACATCCCCTCTGCGAGAGCAACAGGAAAAGGAATTTTTTTCAAAGCCAACTTGAAAGGAGGAGAGTATGTCGGGGGGGAGAAAAAAATAGAACCCTTTTCATGAATTAAACCCAAAAAAAACCAAAAGAATGACAAGAGACTGAGAGGAAAAAGGGGAAGGAACTCAAAGTGAGAAGCAGCCTCAATAGGAGAGGAATCCCAAAACCAGGAATGCTAAGAAAGGGAGGCTTGTTGTCGGTTTGGTGGCTGACAAAGATTTCAACATGAAACACGATGGCGTAAGCTTGTAAAGCTGTAGTGTTGCTCTTCGCCGCCTCAGTGATTTATATAGTAATGGTCACCAGTAAACTTTGAGGAGAATCCCAGGCACCATGGGATTTGGCTCCATTAAACGGAGTCGTCAGCAGCCGGACTTCCAACATTTTGTTCAGCCGAACTCCGGCTAATTACCGTATACGCTTGCTTTTGTAGGTTCGGCCGATTCGAGAGGTCAGGAGTTCAAGCTTTCCTCCCAAATCTTTGGAGATTGTCAGTCCAGAACGCAACAGAAAAAAAAAATCTCTTTTTTACATGTAAAGATCTGAAAAGTTTTGGAAGCAAGTACAATTTGAAAACAAGTTTTAAGCAGGTGTTAAACATACTTTTGATTAAAAATAGTTATTTTTATTGGGCTGATGAAATATTCAAATTTTTAATGTCTCCTTTTCATTACCTGCAAGTGAAAAATAAAGAGAAATAAAGGTGTTAAAACATCAGTTTTGTCTAATTAATCTATATATATTGTGATAGAGTTACTGAAATAAATTGACTTTTCAATAATCATCTAATTTATTGAATATTGAATGGGTGTGGAGTGGCAGAATCATGCTGTGGGGGTGGGGGACACTTTTCTTCCTTAGGAACAGTGAAGCCAGTCAAAGTTAATGGAAAGTAGAGTGTAGAAACACGAGAGCCACAGGTATAATTGAATGATATTGAAATTGATATTGTTTAGACATGAAAACCTTTGGCACTATAACTTTCTTCACCGGTAAAGTCAAGGAAAACTCTGTTGCTAAGCTACTAGATTTGCAACCTTCAAACCCTACTTTCCATAAAGGCCCAAGCAAATGTTCTCACTAATCCCTTGTTTTCCACAAGCCGCTCGAAAACAGCCCCGTGTCAAAACAGCTCGGCGAGATATATTGGTGTGGGTGTGTTGTTCAAATTACAATCCGCAACGCAGAGCTGAGGTCACAGGAAGAGACTCGCCACCACATATTAAAAACACTGCGCTCTGGTTCATAAAGCTGTCACAAAGGATGTTACAATGATTGCAAGTTAAGGGCTAAAACCATGGGACTCATACCGTTAAGCAATGCACAAACCATCACCATCTACTTCCTGTACCCGTGGGAGCCTGTTCCAGCAGCCAGCGTGTGGAATGCCGAGGTGGGGTACACCCTGGATGTGTCTGCTACATCTTCACCTCAATTAGCTTCGCCAGCGTCCAACATTCATTTTGGATAAACAAGGAAAACATCTTTAATGAGGCAACTAACTGAAGCCCAACTAGCAGAGGGGCTTCAGTTTGACTAGCTCGCTATTAGCTTTCCTCAAGGCTCCCACATTCCAGAATGTTCAGTTGCCTCATGTCAGCTAGTAGCTAGCTACAGCTAGTAGCCAGTAGCTACTACTAGCTACTAGACAGCTAGTAGCTAGCCAGATTAAGTATTAACTTTCCTCCAGATTCCCACGGTCCAGAATGTTCCAGGGTAAAATTATCCAGAGTTCCAGTCCTAAATTTTTCTACCAGAACTCAAGATTGGATAGAAAGATTTAAAATATATGTTTTATCTAAATAAAATGTTTTATGTGATAGAGCTTAAATAAAAGCTTTCAAATTATAGCAACGCCATGTATTTTGGTGACACTAAAATTTAGATTCAAATTAGTGACGCTTTAGTGTACAAGTAAAGAAAAAAATAGACAAAATACACATGACTGAGTTGTCCTTAAAATCCTAATAAAAGAATCAACCAGCCTTTGTTCTGATCTGAATGTCAAAGTTTTTTCACAGCAACATTGTAACGCATCTGTTACAAACTTGGCTAAAAATCTACTTTTTTTTTTTTTTTTGGCAAAACTGATTTTGTAGTTCACATCTGTTCCTCCACTGACCAATTACACCCCTACTGTGGCACATCAGATTTCAGAATAACAAAAAAGGTAATAAAGAAAAAAAGCATGGTATTTTTAAATGTCGAAGGTCCAGTCTTCACCTCAAAGTCAGAAATAGCTGCCACAGACCAGAGTCCCATTAAGCCCTCCGAGATGGAGGTGGTGGTTGGGTTCACAAATTATTAAGTGGTTAAGGCAGGAGTCCACCCCTCTGTGTCTCCAGTGTGTCCTCAGTCACATGACCCTCTTCCAGGAATCCTCCCTACAATCAGAGGTTAAACAACACATGATACACCCAGCTCTAAAAACTAGCATTCACCACTGCTGGCTGATAACAATGACTAATCACAACTTCAGTAACGTTATGACTGAATAGCAACAAGAAGAGGCTCTAACAAAGTGTGAAGATGAAACATGTATCTCTTTTAAATAATCGTTTCTCTCATAAACAAGAACAAGACATCCTCTGATAGTGAACCAGATGCAGAAGGATTTAGTTTTCATCACAAACTTCTGTGTATTTCACTTGGACGTTATGTAACAGATGGAGGACAAGAATACACGGTTTTCAAACATTGTTTCTTTGCAAAAAAAAAAAAAATCTGAACAGCGGGGCAAGCATTTGTAGTCAATACTGAGCTGTGAAGTAACCGTGGGTCGTTCGGCTTCTTCTTGGAGTAACTGCGACGTTTTTTGTTTTTTTTATGGCGACCTAAAGCTACTGATGTTGCGGAAGTCTTAAGAAAAACTTGCACATTTTTTAAAGCTTTATTTATGCTATTACGTGGTCTCACAACAAAAGTTGAAATTGCTGCACATTACCTTCCCCCCAAAAAAGACAGGATTTTAACATAGTTAATATGCAAAGTACAAATAACATTCTAAGTACCTTTTTGAAGTAGCACCTTAAAAGAAATAAAACCATCTCCTGAGGAGTTTGTCAAAGTACCAAAGAAATATTCCATATTTATATTCATGGATGTTAGTATGAACCAGTACATAACACAGTACAAGCAAATCCTATAGAACTTCTCAAAATAGTTGATGCAAAAAAAAAAAAAAAAAAAAAAAAAAACAAAGGAAACCATTTAGCATCACACATGCTTTCATCTTGCAGGTTTGATTTTTCAAGAGTCACTGTGAAACAGGAAGTTAAATGAAAAGGGGGCAGTAACACTTTATCTGAAGTGGTCTTCATGAATGTTTGACTGTTTGGTAAATAATTCCACTTTTAATACACGTTTGCATTAAAAGTTGCATTGCAAGTGCATTGAAAGTGTCAACTTAGCATTATTTGCTAAATAATTACGTGTTTATGCAAAGTTGCAGTAAAACTTACATTAACTGTTCATTAATAGAATCAACTTTGCATTAAAAGTCCCAAATGACACTTCGTGACAACAGTCGTAAACATTCACAAAGACTCCTTCATGTTCATGACGAGTGCCGTGTCAGGTTTATGCACATCCAGTCAAATAAAGTGTCACCAAGGGGGCTAATGGCATTGGTCAAAATTCAGCTGAGTTGCAGTGATTGGTCAGAAAAGAAGGAAATACAGCAGACATTAAGGTATATGACTGGTCAGATTTGCGGAAGCGTGCGATGACTGGTAAAAACAGCAAGTCAGCGCAGAATTTGCGAACGATGAGTGAATTTGCGTTAATATTTGCGATCGCAACATTGCAACTTCCCGTAGGAGACTCATCCTTATTGAAACCTCACAACTTTATTCCTGTGAAAAACCAGGACTCTACTGTATCATTCTGCCCAACGTTTCCTGGTCTTTTCTTAAATACTGAAGTTTTCTTTGTTGTTGTACTGTGACAAAAATACAGTCCACAAACACACCGAACATCCTCTAATCTACAAACAAGCTTAGAGCAAACATATTTTTGTGCACTGGAAAAAGGCTTTGTCTAATATTACACAACGACATGCTTTGGGATCTGCTGCGCGAATCCAAAACTCAAACAAAGTTCCTTTGATATTCCTGCCCATGCTGGGAGGAAAGAAAACAGCAGACGTACACCGGCGGACGAGGAGAAACACGCATCCCGCACAGCGCGAACATGGGAGGGGAAAAGACGCGACAGGAGGTTTCCATCTTCTCGGCTTTATCAAGCCGCTGGCCGTCGCCCGGAGATGAATCACGACTTGGACAGCTTGAAACGGACCAGCGAAGTATTCTCCCACAGTTCGGGGATGCTCATGGTAGGTAAATTAGAGGCCGTAAATTTCTGTACTCCACGGAATCCAGCAACCTGACGAAACCTAGTCAAGCGGCGGGATTTACAGCGCAGCAGGGATATATTCTTTAGAATCATGATACCTGTCATATTCACTGTGATGTAGATCGCCGCTGGGCTGTTTTTACAGCCGCATGAGAACAAACCAGTTGTTTAAAGATGATTTTTCATGGGTACATTGCAATCAGACTCCAAAGAAAACTTGGTAGTTAGGAATTTGTGAAGGGCTATGAATAAATAATCTGGTCACCAAACGCAGAATAGCTCATGTCTCAAAATTGCTCTTTTTTTTAACCTAAATTATCCCACTTTTAAAAAATTTTATAAAAAAAAAACATTACCTCAATTAATTTATATCCTATGTGTATTTTGCACCAAACTGCATTACTGTTAAGTACAACATAACCTCAGCCCTTCATTTTCCCATATAAAAACAAATAAAGAAATCATCAATCAGCACACAGACGCATGTAAATGTCTAATTTTGTAACTGCATAAGCTGTGGGGTTTAGCTAGCATTTAGCTTTTTCTACTGTTGATTTTAGACGAGGTCCAATTTTAGGGTGTCTTAATATAGCAAGTCAAGTACTAAATCTCATTTATATAAGCTTTAAATCATAATCTACCCAAATGTTAATCGCTTTGGAAAGTTTGGCTAATGCTACTTTAATCATCTCTACAGTGGATAAAGACAATTCTACGGTCTTTATGACTTAACATTACCTTTGACTAGAGTGTGGCAAATTTGAATAAAAATGTAGGCAGTCATGGGAACACTGTTCTCATTCAACAAATTGTTTTTTTTTTTGTTTTTTGTTTTTTTGCTGAGTTTTTCACATCCCTGAGGCTAGCTAGGCTAGCATGCCTGGAGCTATTAGCATGTACCTGCTAATACAAAACTACTCTCATTATAAGGTTGTTGATCTCACATTAGGCCTCAGCTACACTATGATTACGTTTTTAAAACATTTTTTTCCCTTTGTTGTGAAAAATATTTGCACAATCAATTAAAAAACATGACAAAGTAATACCTGCGATACGACAGCAGGAGGCGATAAAATTAACAACGACGTCAAAACAACAAACATCTGAGCGACTAAAGCAGCCCTAGGCTGCAGCTTGTGTTTAGCAAGATGTTTACCCTTTCCTCAAATTCATGAACTCTTTTAGCTTAGAATTAAAGTTTAAAGGGAAAAAACAAAAGAAGTCTGTGGAAAAAATCTGTTTATTGCTTCGTAATTGTTGTGGCTTCTAGCAGGGAAAGTACTTGTGTGCAAGTAGGAAAATGGGACCCTTATGTCAATGTTTCCAATAATCGATATATTCAGCATAGGTGTGCACAACACATACTTTTTTTTTTTAAATCTCCCCTTAGGGAAACATTTTTCTCAGCTCTGCAAAAAAAATATATTTGTTGAAAGAGGATCAGGGCTTCTATAAACCCCCAAAGACCTGAATTTTTTTAATTCATACTTTGCGTTTTTAAGTTGCCCACAGTATTAAGGGTTTTTTTTTTTAACGCTGTTCAGGTAAGGCAGGTGTTTTTAATCTCCTTAACTCAAGACAATTAGAAGATTGGAGAAAACGAACAATCAAGGAGCCAAGACCAAGTGCTTCCCTACTGGCCAAAGAGGGATGTTAAAATAAAATGGAAAAGAAAGTTGACTTTGTCATTCTTAAATGTATGGATTTGTTTTGTTTTTTTTCTTTGTTTTTTTAGACCAAAAAAAAATAACAGTCCGTTCAGACAATGGGTCCTCATAATTGGTCCGGACGGAAGAAGGAACTTACATGGAGCGAGGTCAGAATACAAAGGGTCGATGTTGTGTAGCAGCTCCTGTCTGGGCGAGGCGAAGCCTTTGCTGCAAAAAAAAAAAAGGAAAGAAAAAAGAAAAGGGGGGCGTTACTGTTGAACACATGGACACACGCACACACACACACACAGAGGGATGGTGACGTCTGACTCATGCACAGTGAAAACCCCGCTGGGATCTGTAAATGTGAACCAGCTGGCTGCCGTTTGCCAGCCTCTGACCGCAGTCCACCGCCGAGAAAACGCTCCCCTCGCGTTCACCACACGCTCTGATAACACAACTAAAATAACTCTGGCTCTTCTGCTGCCTGCTGCTCGGTTCCTGTCCTGCCGTTAGCCGACAGGTCGGCCTCCTGGAGGCGAGTGGAGATGTACGGCGTTGTCGTGGCAGTGTGCTGATTCGGTCCATCAGAGACCCAATAAATGATCATGACTGCATGTCAGTTAGCATAATTATTTGTCCTGTTTTTTCTCTCTCAGTTTTTTACTTTTATTGTCTGCTCGAAATAAATCAATAACAATACATATCGTGAAGGACACATGATCAACATAGATAAATAATACATCTGAAAGAATATTGAATAATTTTATTGAACTCCGATTCTGGGAGATGTGGGCAGAGGAAAGGCTTTAGTTCATCAACCTCTCAAAACTAGCTAAGCACGGCTGGTGTCATCAACTAACTCACTCACTCTTTGGTTACCTAGCAACAACCTGTTGATTGACTAGCGCAGCAGCAGGTTCATGTTTCCCCATCGCAGCTCATAACTGTTTAAAAATAAACGACGACGATGTGGATGAAACAGCAAAGGCCACGCACCAATTTGGCAGAATTTCAGACATTTAAAACAAAATCATCGATGTCGACTGATTTGAAAGTCTTATGTCACGATATGTTTCTCGGCCCTAAAATAGGCCGAGGGCAAACGCAGCTCCTTGAAATGAAAAGGGTCGCTAATGTCTGGTTTGGAGCAAAAACAAGGGAATTTTGAAAACGGGGGAAATACTTTTTCACAGGGCTGCAGCGTCTCGGTCAGACAGGACTCGCTGACAGTTTGCCAAACTCACACGGAAAGTACGTCTGTGGTCTGCGAGCGGCCGCATGCGACCCCTCCGCGCTGTAATCGCTCCTTTACAAAGTTCCATAAAACACGGGGGGGAAAAACCCATCCAGCTACGAAAGTAATTCAATCGATTAGCTCTGTTGACACAGCGTCCGCATGGACAGAGGGGCAGCACCTGATGGTCTTCCACACGTTGAAGCCGTCCAGAGGCTTTGTGCCGCCAGTGCTGCCACCCGCCAGGCCGACCAGGGTGGGCAGCCAGTCGGAGACGTGGATGAGCTCCCGGCTGACGGTTCCGGGTTTTTCCAGCAGCGGGCCAGCAACGAACCCCACTGCCCGCACGCCCCCCTCCCACAGCGACAGCTTCCTCCCACGCAGCGGCCAGTTGCTGCCAGCGTACACCGTCTGGCCTCCGTTATCTGGCGGAGAAAAATAGAGAAATCTGGTCAAAAGAAAAGCAGATTTCAGCTTCGAAGGCTAAACAAAAGTCTTCACACCTCTTTAAGTTTTTATGTTGTGCTAAAAACCACACAGTTGGATGCGTTTTATTAGTATTTTTTTTTTTTTGGTTTTTATTGTGAAGTAGAAAAAAAATGGAAATTATCTCACTTCAATTTATCACAATTAATTGATTTATGCTACCTTTTATATTCTTGATTTTATGTTTGGGTCTTTGTGACACATTTGTGATTTTAATGTCCGTAATGTCGCTATATAGACAAATTTTACTTACTCACTCACATGCTGATTCTGATTTTGACGATACTGATGTTTTTTTTTTTATATTTATTTTGTAGCACACAGGTTGTCATCATCGCATTACGTGGGTCCGGTATAAACACGCTTCCCCAGCCAGGGATCCCCTTTCAGTAGCAGGGTGTCATGCAAGTCCAGGAAGTAGCCTGTGTCAAACTGTTCTGGAAAATCTCACTCCTTAATGCCTTTCCAAGCTGCTCTGGCGCTCTGCGGGCCTGTTCGCTCTTTTCCTCCGCGCCGGTTTGGCCGCGGCTCTCCCTCGCCGAAAGAGGCGGACGTCTTACAGTAAAACGGCAGAGCGAGTTCAGGGCTCATTTACTTCCTGTTAGTCATGACACGCAGAAGCCAAGCACAACAGCGCGACCTTGGAGCCTTGGAGATGGATAAAACTTTTCACCGGGGGAGAGGGGAAGTGTTTCATGAAATATAAAAGGTTGCATCACTGATTATCCACACACTGCTACGTGTGTTGTTTTTTTTTTGACTGTAAGCATTTGCAGTGTTTCCGACCAGCAGTGAGGCGCTGCTGCTGCTGTCAGAGCCAACCATATGCGTGGAAGAAACAATGAAACGGGACCACCTACTGCATCCAACCTCACGTTTTCACTATCAAAGCATTGTTCCTGTTTTCTAATTAGCCATTAAAAAGCATGAACGCCACTAAAAATAACCCTCAAAGTGGTTGCCTACTTCAGATGCTAACCATTAGATGTTCCACATGTGGAAAACTGTGAGCGGCTACATGTTTGGATGACCAGATGATGTTCTCTCATAAATTTCTTTCAGATGGAGAACTGTCAAAAGGCCAGGGACTTTGACTGGCCCCAAGAAGCACAGCGACATGCTGCCCTCTAGTGGAACACCAGGGTATTAAAGATAAGAACAGGTTAAGATCAGCTTGATTTTTGTTCTTTTCTTTGGCAGAGATGCAAATATTTTAGTCTCTAGAAGGGAAAAACCGGTCTATCTATCTATCTATCTATCTATTCTACTACTTTTCTAAAGTAGATATTTGTCTAAAATTTGTCTTCTTTTTTTTTTTTTTTCAATAATCGTGCAATATTTGCAAGTTTTATTTGACTGTCCTGGGGGCAAAATGGCTCTTTAGGTTGTAAAGGTTACAGATAGTTATGTTATGTAACTCTACGACAGTGAAGTAAAAGTAAAATAATAGCTGTTTTTGTTGTTTGTTTTAACAGATAATTACTAGAAAGTGTGCTGTGTATTTGTGTTTGGTTCTGTGGATTAGCGTGTGGTTGTGTACCTGTGGAGAACACGAGGACCGTGTTGTCCCAAAGCCCTTCCTGCTGCAAAGCCAGGCTGATGTTGCCCACGGCCTCGTCCATGGCCGACACCATGCCGGCGTACAGCCTGCGATGACGGTCCTCAATGAAACTGTAGGGGGCCAAGTAACGCTCCGGTACCTGCAGGGGTGAATGAACCGCCTGCAGCGCCACGTACAGGAACAGTGGCTGTGACAACAGGGGGGGGGGGGGGGATATTTCATATGCAAGGCAGGGAAACTAAATTTAAAAAAAAAAGATGTGTGTGTGCATCACCTTGCTGGAGTTGTGTTTCTTGATGACACTGACAGCTCTCTGACTGAACAGCTCAGTGGAATAGTCTCCTTTATACGCGGCGGCCACCTCCTCTCCGTCCCTGAGGTCCAGTGCGCAGCGCGTCAGGTTCAGAGGAGCGATGTCATAGCAACGCTCGTGAGTGAAGTAGTCCTCACTTCCCGTCAGGTAACCTGCGACGCAAAGGTCACGACTTCAAACCCGCGGCCATGAAACTTTTTTCTTCCCCCCTCAAAATCACTTCCTTACCAGTATTTGTGTTACAATATCATCATATTATGCTATAAATGTTTACAATGTTGAAGTGATTCGAGGAATTTTGCAGTTTGCGGAGATATAGCGAGCGGAGTGTTTATTCGACTGTTATATCCACTCCGACCACTAGATGTCAGTGACACACAAACCCTTAGAAGGCAGCGCATGTTTTGGATGGGTCCCTGGTTCTGCACACCTGAATCCAATTATGACTTGTTACCAGGCCTCAGAAGAGCTTTGTATATTTCTGTTTTTTTCTTTTCTTTTTGGCTTCATAATGTTTGATAACAAAAATTAAAACTTCTCAATGTTTGACATTGTCTAGCAAAAATGTTTTTACATCAGGCTACAATAAAATGTTCAGTTCCAGTGGTATCAATGACATCAGCAGTGATGTGAAATCGGTGCTTCGCTAATCCTCCTGGAATCAGTTCTGAT
>NW_015113119.1:65846-66990 GCF_001443285.1 Poecilia latipinna | reverse complement strand
TGTTACCACCCCCACGCCACTAGAGGCAGTACCAACCCCGACAAGATGCGACTAAGGAGCGAATTATCATCCTCTCTGATTTTGAAAACCGGCTGACAATTTTAACATCTTTGTGTATGAACCATAAGCAAAGAATCCCAATCATCACCAGCCATGGGCCAGCTCCTTTGAGAGATATGTGTCAAAAAAAGGAAAAAAGTGAGACTTACAACTGTTTCCAGCTTCCTTTTACACAATTGTCGTATAGGTTCCCTCACATAAAGTGTGCAATTACAAATTTTTAAGAGGTCTGTCTCAACCATGTTGAATTCCAAGTACAAAGGATCTGACCAGAGTGCTTTAAGACCCTGGGTTAGCATGCTAATTTGTTCAATCACTGCTTTCTGATGCCATTGTTTCTCTCAGTGGACAATTGTCCCATAAATATTTTTCCGCCATGAACTGGAGCCTGCTTTTTTTCTTTTATTTCTTCAATTCATACATGAAAGCTGATCTAAAAATATTAAATATTGTCTTCATTCCGTAAAAATCCCATGTAGGATTTCTATTATTTAATACAAACCAAAGTATGTGTCGAAGCCGCGGCGTGTGGGCAGACAGTCCTTCTTGTACATGCCCAGGTGCCACTTGCCCACCATGTGCGTGCCATAGCCAGCCTCCTTCAGCAGCTGAGGCAGCAGTTTCTCATCCAGAGGGACACAATATGGCTGGCAGGGCCAGATGATCTGGTGCTGCATGCCTGTGTGGATCTGAGGGGGTTGAAGGTAACCGGACTGTTAGGAAACGGATGGAAAAAGGGAAAAGACTACTTGCAAAACTAGCAAAGAGGGAACTGGCAGCCTGTTGTAGAAATGAAGCAAAAAAAAAAAAAAGTTGCAAAATGAATGTCAACATTGCTTCCTTTCCTTAAACTACATCTATAACTCTTACATCTCGACTTAAGCACTTTAATCATCATTAATCACTTTAATCATTTTTTTCCTACTTGGATGGTTAAAATGACAGTAAAGGCAACACTTCCTCATACATATATATTTTTAAATTACTCTGACTATTTTAACACCAGAAACGTAAAACTTAAAAACTCAGTTTAAGTTTATTGGGGCATGCCATTAGCAATGCATAAGGAGAGCAGTGACTGACC
>NW_015113119.1:59185-60108 GCF_001443285.1 Poecilia latipinna | reverse complement strand
AGTTATAACTACAGACAGGGCAGAATGTTCTGGGCATTATATATGAACTGGTTTAACCCAACCACTGTTAGACATGGGATTAGTGTGGCCATTTAAAATGAAGCTTACTGAAAATTTCAAAATAAAAGCCTGAATATTCCTCTCAGGCCTTTATTATGTTTTTCTCTCAGGTTAGTGCAGAGAGAACTACAGATTTAAATCGTGGTTCCATCGGAGACAAGAAATTGCCCTCTTATATGCTTCAAAAAGTTTTCGGATTGCTCTTATGGATGCTGAACAGTAAGCCGCTTTGATCAGAAAAACTAACTGCTTCAAAGAGTTAGAATTCTCTCTCCCTGTGTGTCTCACTAACATGATAGTTGAGCTGCTCTTTAGAACTACAATGACTGAAGGTCAGAACTACAACATGGCGTAACTCAGATACCACAGATTAGGGCTGAACTGGCATTTAGAACTACTTGCTGTTTTGGGCATTATATAGTTGGATTAACCCAACAACTGGTACACATTTTATTGCTGTGGTCAATTAAAATGAAGCTTAATGAAAATTTCAAAATAAAGGTTTTGATATTTTTCACATCAGCTTTGGGCTTTATGTGAAATGTTTAAACAAACTACTGTTACACATTGAATTGGTGTGGTGTTTAAAATGAAGCGTACTGAAAGTTTCAAAATAAAAGTCTGCATATTCCTCTCATGCCAGTGCAACGCCGTAGGCGTTGCAATAATATTAAGCTTTTTTCGCATTTTTTTTCCTCAGGATAGTGAACTGCCTTGCACAGCAAGGCAGTTCATTAACATTACCACAAGTTTAGCATTTTACTGCCCCCACTAGTGCACTGCCTAGCGCAGCAAGGCAGTGCATTAGCATTAGCCTTTTCCCTAAAGGTAGCTATTAGCTAATTTTCTTACTTATTAGCGAT
>NW_015113119.1:51871-53106 GCF_001443285.1 Poecilia latipinna | reverse complement strand
AGCTGGCAGTTAAGAAGTACATAATGGTGGAACTCTGACTTATTACAGAAAGAAGGTGAGCAGAAAGTTATAACTACAGACAGGGCAGAATGTTCTGGGCATTATATATAAACTGGTTTAACCCAACCACTGTTAGATATTGGATTAGTGTGGCCATTTAAAATGAAGCTTACTGAAAATTTCAAAATAAAAGCCTTGACAATTTTTACATCAGGTAATTGCTCTTGTGGGCTTTATGTGACTGGTTTAAACAAACCACTGTTACACATTGAATTAGAGTGGTCATTAAAATGAAGCTTACTGAAAGTTTCAAAATAAAAGCCTGCATAATGACCACACGTCAGTGCACCGCCACAGGCGGTGCAAAAATCTTATTCTTCTTCTATGTTTTTTTTCTCAGGATAGTGAACTGCCTTGCGCAGCAAGGCAGTTCATTAACATTAGCATTTCATAGGTGTCTCAGACAGAAATCCTTCCCCAGCTTTCTGTCTCTCACACACACAGCAGTCAGATGAGAATTCATCGCTATAGCAACAGAATCCAGAGAAAGGCAGCCATAACTGCCATAGCTGTAGTTCTCTTTATGGCCAAGACTCAGTTAAAACAGAGGCCTGAGCAGCATGTCAGAACTACAACATGGCGCAACTGTCTGTTACTATAGAGGAGGAGTTGGCTGGTATTCTGAACTACTTGTGCTTTGAGCATCATATAATTGATTTAACCCGATCACTATAACACATGAAATCAGTGTGACCATTTCAAATGAAGCTTATTGAAAACTTTCAAAATAAAAGCCTTGATAATTTTTACATCAAGTATTTGCTCTTTTTTGTGTTAGATAACTGGTTTAACCAAACCACTTTTACACATGGGATTAGTGTTGCCATTTCAAATGAAGCTTACTGAAAGTTTCAAAATAAAAGCCTGCATACTCCCCTCACGTCAGTGCAACGCCGCAGGCGGTGCAAAATTATTCTTCTTTTATGTTTTTTTTCTCAGGATAGTGACCTCCCTTGCGCAGCAAGGCAGTTCATTAACATCAGCACAAACATTAGCATTTCACTGCCACCCACTAGTGCACTTCTTTGCACGCATTAGCATTTGACCTAAAATAAGCTTTTAGCCAATTTATTTACTTATTAGCCATGTTTAGAATACTGATTGGACTGAGTCAATGGGTGACATCATGGTGGTGATACCCCACATTCTACTGATACCATTCATGCTATTATTAG
>NW_015113119.1:0-46606 GCF_001443285.1 Poecilia latipinna | reverse complement strand
CTAGTTATTGATTTACTGTTCACTGCATAAACAGAATCATAATATCTTCCAGACTAAAGGTGTACCGTTTTAGGTCAGGCAGGGTTACCAACATTATTTCTCTTTCCTAAATCCAAGAATAAGATTTTTTTCCTTAACTTTCATCAATTTCTTGATCAGACTCTTCCATTTTTTTTTCCAGACTCTTCAAAACTACATGACTACAGACAGGTATTTAGAGTTTCCTTTGACTAGCCTCTTATAGTAGCATGCTGGAATTTTTCCCAATTTCTCCCCACACGAACTGGTGTTACTGGTTTCGTAAGCCGTCTTGGTCATACACAAATATTGAAATCAGCTCACATATTTTCTACAGGATTAAAGATAGCCACTCCGCAACACAGACTTTGTTGTCCTTGAGCCATTTTGTAGTTTATTTAGCAGTATCCTCCGTACAGCTCATACATTTTGTTTCAATGTGTCAGAAGTGTAAATAAGAAGGATCAACTAAAGATCTTCCTCCAATATAATAAAATGCTACCCAGTCTGATCAGTCTACCAGCAATTTATGCCAACAATGTTACAACATACATTGTCCCTGGACTGTTAAGAACCATTTACTGAAGAAGAAGGAATTGCTGTTTTAAATGTTTTGCACTCATGTACAATTAGTTGATTTTTTTTTTGTTTGTCTTTTAACTCTCACATCTAAGCCCTCAGCAAACTGTTACCTTTAGTCCATGAAATACCCATCGCATTTAATAACAGAAAGAAATTCATCCATAGTGTTGCACTGAGAACATCTAATGAGATTTTGAAGAGCATAGTGCAAATACAAGCTATGCCAAAAACAATTACAGTGAATGTTTTTTAAAGACGCTGTCATTCCAGAATATTGTCAGCTGGCATGCATTTTAGCACAAAAAATGTTTCTTTTTTTCTTTATAAGCAACTTCATTATATCAGAACATTTAACATAAGTAAATACGAATGTTTGTAATATTGTACCATCCCAGTCTAAAATGTTCTGTCATTTTCCCTATGGCCGATTGTTTAACATAAGATTGGATTTGTCTCACTATGTTACTTTCCAGATATCTACACATGCATTTTGACTATAGACACAACTACTTATTGACTATCCTGATTGGTAATTTGAGATATCCACTTCAAAATATCTTCAATCACATTTTGACGACTCAAATGCCTTTTCAGATACCTGACTGTGCTTGTCACTTGAAGGGTCACACATCTGTAATTACAATTCAAGATATATTAAACATAACCATGAATAGTCAATATATATATATATATATATATATATATATGTGTGTGTTTTTTTAATATCTGACTTAGTAAATAGATGGTGACAGTGGAGCAAAAATATCAACCTTTTTACAACACATCCTATTACCCTATCGACCACTGAGAGGCAGGTTGTAATTTTATTACTTTCATTTCAGATCTTCATATAGGATCTTCGAACCTGATTGTGGTACTTGGAGACAGTTTTGTTTAATTACTAGTTCAACAAAGACAGCAATAAAAAAACATCAGCATGGGACCAAACAACAAAATCAGTTTGCCTATTTGTCATGTTCTCTATGTCATACATGAGATTAGTCTATTTGTCCTAATTACTGCTTGTTATTGTAGGCTGCAATATCTAAATGGTTTTGAAAATAGCAGGCTGTATTCAGCTTTGGGTTATGCGTTTGTTTCTCACACTGGAGTGTAACAAACAGACACATTTATTTATATGACAACTTCTAAAAGTGGTACAATAAAAAACTTGGAAAAAAAACCGCAAAAGATCACTATTGCAGTCAGTGTGATCTGCAGCCAGGAAAAAAAATAATTGCAATCTATTAGACACCAAAAGATGAGAAAATCATAAATGTGATTTATTGTTTATTATAAAGAGATTTATCAACCTGAGTGACTTTGCCCTAAATAGAAAATAGCTGAAAAGCTTTAGTATACATTAATTTGTATCTCTGCCAGAATTGTTGAAAGATCGAATTAAACTTGTACAGTGAAAGTAATGCTCCCAAAAAAAAAAAAAAAAAAAATGGCAGGAAAAGCACAGCTGTTCCGGCATTCTTCTGGGTTGCTGCTAACTTATATGCCAAGACACAACCAGGGAATGGAGGATTTTCAGTCCAGTGAGATTCATGTACAAATGATGAGAGCCTGCTTGCCTAAAAGTGCAAGGACTTTCAGAAAGCACAAACGCTTTTTGGACCACAGCATTAAGCAACCAAGATAAATGTCTTCAAATATAGTTTGCAGTTGAAAGAGGGCAGCTTGTCACTTCCAGTTTGGAAATTAGCTGGCACCCAAAGTAAAGTTGCGTAGGGGTCTCGCCTAGAGTTGAGTTAAAAGGTAGTGTCCGATTTAGAGACAGATGATGGCAGTTTGTCATGGTAAAGAAAGTACATAGTTGAAAGGTAGAGCCTTGGGCATTGCTTGGCTCAGTTGGTAGAGCATGTACACCATGTGCAGAAGCTTTAGTACTTGACGTGGTTGGGTTGGGTTCAGTTCCCAGTCAAAGGGCATTTGCAGCCTGTGATCTTGCATGTTTCCTGCCTATATGCTCTTTTCAATAAAGGCCATTAGAGCCTAAAAGAATTAGCCAGCCAGTCTTTGTCCATCACCTAAATTCATGATCTGTGGGTGAGGCCTGAAAGAATGAGATTTCCAAAAGATGTAAATTGGCTGTTTGTTTAAATAGATGGGAAGAAAGGTGAGGCACTTCAGGCATTTGATGAGGATACTTTCCTTAGGAGACATTTTAGACATGTCCCAGTGGAAAAACTAGCTGGTAAGCTGGGTTGCATGGGATCAGGCAAAGTTATTAGAAACTCTGATCCTTTTTGACTTTGTGAACTCAACCGATGTGGCAATAAAGGCTCTTGGATCCTTCCTGCAGACTAACAAGTTAACCATAGAGCTTCCAAGAGTTTGAAAGGGATGGCATTTGCATTTTTAGTACTGTAAAACCAGTGGCTTGATTAACCTTTAAAAGAAGCTTGAGTAGTCTCAAGACGTTCTTAAAATATTTCTGTCATGCTGCTGCAGACACCCTTTTTTTTTTTTTTTAGTCGTCATATCCCATGGAGATGTGAGCTTTCGTAACTTATTGTCTTATTTGTTAAATAGAAGCACTGCTCATTGTTTAATGTTTAGCAACAAAAGATTGCAATCGCTATTCGAAATAAGTTATGTTCTCCTTATGTTTATAAGAAGACTGATGTTTGACGAATGGTGTGTCAAGAGATCCACCGCTGGGGCATAAAGAGCTAAAGCCTCCACAATTAGAGCCACCATCGAATGAAAGTACGTCAAAGCCCTTCCTTCTAGCCTCTCAAATGGAGCATTTCTCACTCAAACCACAATTTAGAGTTTCCACAAAGCCTTGCACTTCAGAGCACGATAAAAATCGATGCCTCAAAAGACCCTCCTGATCAGTCAGTCCCTCTCTATGAGCAAGAAACACACGATCTCGTAGCTGGTAGAGTTTAAATCTAATCTCTCCTTTCATCTCCCAGCTTTTCTTTATTTCTCTGTCTGATTTTCAACCCTGTGGTTATGTTTCAGGTCTTTCTTACCTCGCTCTGTTCTGTGCTGTTGTGAATCCACCAGTATTACTGTGATGTGCATTTCACTGATGTGTATTAAGAGATAAAGGAAATGATGCTCTATCTATAGTGGGGAAAAAAAAAAAAAAAAAACTCCTCACAATTTGATTGTATTAAACCCTACAAGAACATGCGAAGGTTTTCACTTTCCATTTACAGACAATTTCCAGATAACTAGAGAACAAAAGACACAAGTTTTTAAAACACTTAGAAAACTTTCTTGCCTTCTGGGCCAGAAAATTCAAAACCACGTTCCACCAGCTCAACTTCTACGTTTTTAATTTAGAAGAAAGAAAATGATGTCTTTGTAGCACACAGTTATCTAAAAGTAGATAGTCTTTTCAATCTCACTAGAATTCCACATCCTACCAGAGCAAGCTTCAAATAGATTATGCCTCAATATTTAAAATAGTACAACGTACAGGAGGCTGGTTCTATTTCTTAAAAAATACATTTTGACAAAGTAAAACAGCATTTCACAAGTGTATTCCAGAAAAAGGGAAAAAAAAAAAAAAGCTCTAATACCCAGCAAGGTCACCTTATCCTTTTCCTGTTCACTGCAGGAAAAAGGACGTTTCTGCTGCCAGCACACAAACGTAGAATCAACATCGCTCCACGAAACAAACTGGAAGCACAAAATGAAAAGGATTTTTTGATCTGAGAGCCGAGATGTAGCTGCAGTGTGGAGGTCCAGAGTGTGTGGCTGTGTTTGTGTGAGGGGATTAGGAGCAGCATACAGATTTAAGTAGTCTCCTTCCAGCTAAAGTCCAGCCAGACTCCAATCTTTGGTAAGAAATGTCCTTGCTGTGGACATAAGACTAAAAAAAAAAATATTACGATGAAATGATAGCTGTTGTAAAGGAACTCTATACATTTATTGATCACACAGAGAGCAATCAGAGAGTGCCGAGTCAGTTGATTTTCCAAATAGAACTGTTTGGCTTAGTAATGCAACAAAAGACGCCCTTCGTCCTGTGAAATTATATCCTTTACTGTAAACATGATTGTCCAGGATTAAAATAAATCTTATTTTAAATGCAGAAAATGGGATGCTAATAGGAAGAAGTGATAAAAACAGTTTTGAGTGGAAGTTGTTTGGATTGAATGACTACATATAAATGTATATAAATTGGAACCGTTTGTTCACTGAGAATCAGTACTATATATAAAAAAAAAACTCAGTTGAATTGAATGTCAGCTGTTCATTCAAGCTATTGCTTCACTGAAACTGGCAGTCACAAGATGGCAGGAAAAAAATATGCACATTACAGCAAAACTGTTGTTTTATCCTTTTTGAATAATCCAATTGAAAAATGCTGAATTTGTGAAAGTCGGCAGTCTTTTGGAAATCCCGCATCGAAGGTTCTGACACACAAATGCGAAACAGATAAGCAAACATTTGAAAACTCACTTCTGGTTGCCAAAAGGGGGACAGAATGGCAAGAGGAAGAGAGGCCAGAGGAGGGTACTTGTAAAATCCTGAATCAGGAATTGGCATTAAAATCTCCAACATGTGCTCTGGTCTAATTGTTAACACTTGATTGATGAAGAGAAAGTCTGCTTTTGCACTAAAGTTTTTTGTCCCAGTATTTGTTCTAGCCCTCTGCGGCAGATCAAATATTCTACTGAACAGAAGGGATAAACAATCAGACGGCATGCATGAAAGAAGATAACGTCAGCATGTCTCATTCTCAATCGTAGACATAAACAGTCAAGAGGCAGTTAGAAAAACATTAAATCTAGTGATGTTTATGTGATGCAGAGCTATATAAACACAACGGATAGAGCTTTTTTCTTTTTTTTTAGTATTTTAACCTGCTTGATACTGCTTTTTTAGAAAACAAGGAAGCAAATATTTGTTCCTAAGTATCACTCATCTTGATGAGTGATTTGTGTGCATGTTAGACATAGAGGCTTATTAGAAGTCACTAGGTAAAAGCCACTTGGCATCCTTTCATGGACGATGGGGAGAAAAGCCAGTGTCAGCTCAATGAATATGTAGATAGAAGCAGCGCCTTGAGGGGACGTGGAACAGTCCCTGTCTTTTATCAGTCCTCCTCACAGCTTAGCCATAACCCACTCGCTTCAACCCACATCTTTCTGGGTATCACTGAATCCCTCTTACTTTCCCCCCTGCTCCAGCTCCTGTCCTGTTTGGCCCGTTACTTTTATCCCTCATTTGTTCAGAATCTGCAGTGCCAGAATGTTCCCCTTGCTCTTTCTCTGCCTCAGTTGCCCCTAGCTGTACATTTCCCCGCGTGGGGGAATAATGAGAGCCAGTAACGGTTGGTGGCCATGTGCGTTGCATTATATAGGAGTGCTGTGATTAATCGAGCTTGCCAAATGGAAAATGAAATGCCAGCGAGGCCGTGCTGTTCGTAAGGCTATTGGTGTTTGTTTGGGGGGGAAAACGGAGATGAACTCACATGATCGACTTCCTGACTCTTCCGGGTCCTTGCTCTGGGCAGTCTGCCAAAAATACTCTAATCTGTCATTGGGAGAAGATGGTCCTAATTGACTTGGTGGACTCAACTGATGTACGGTCGGTGGTCTATGGACCTCATGGACCCTCTGCACCGTAACAACCACAGGCAATAGCACTTTCAAAGCTGTAAAAATAAAGAGTGTTTACCAATAATATCATAACAACAGACCTTGGGTACTTATGCCCTCATTTCACAACTGCGTATCTACCTCTCAGTTCAATGGCACAGGCAGACAAAATCATAACAGAATTAGGCTACAAATCTGACACTCCAGCATATACAATTTGATCGCCACTGTTTGGTTGTCACTGCAACACTTGCACGTCTGATACAAAGTCGACTTAATAGCGACTCAGTAATTGCGAGGATGAACCAAAACTATCATCACGTTGTCGCATACTACTCTATGATGACGCTTCCCTCAAACGCTACATACTTGAAACTAAAAATCAACACGACAGCATAAGAGACATTCAGAATTAATTATCTATTATTTATCTGAGGCACTTAGCTAATTGAAATTCCATTAATAGAGGGTTTGTTGAACGTTTGGTATGAACAAGCTGTTACAGGATGGCTATGCCATGGCCAAAGAAATGTGTACAGTCTTAATGCACTTGAAACCATTATAATCCACACGTTTGATCAAAATACGTACACACACTATTCTAAATGGTAGTGCATCAAAAGAGACACACATACTGTACTTCAACGTGTCAACGTACTTGATCAGCTCCAGACTCCCGACGTGCTGTGCAGATTAACTGTGTGGCATCATGGGATTCATGTTCGACTTGAGTCTGAAGCTGGCTGAAGTACCACAACAGTGGGAGACCTCTGTGGTACCAGTGTCAAAGAACAAACATCCAAAGACCCTCAAGAGGGTCTCGGTCATCTGCTCCTCCTGGTGAGGTAATAATGGACTCTGCTATCCTTACATCCGAAACTAGGCCTTGAAAACTGGACTGCCTTCTTAATAGGTCATTGTTTCTTAGCTGTCACTACAATGACTGGGGCATCTCAGATAAAACAGTAAGTTGTGTAATTATTTGTTCATATTAGATATTTCTTATTTTTCTTAGAGAGTGCTTTGCGATATGTGCTATGAATTGACGCCCTGAGTGAGCTGAATTGAATTGAATTAAAACAACCAAATGTCTCATTTATACAAAGAGCATTCAAACATGAATACTTTTTTCTCGACTCAACTGTTGCTCAAACCAAATGTTCAAATGTCTAGATTGTTAACTTTTTTGAAAGTTAATCTAGACACTGATAGAAATATTTCAACAGAGTTACCTGCAATTTCTATTACATAAAAAAAGCTACAAGTCAAAGATAAGTTCAGTTGCACTTATGATAACAATAATTCTTATTTTTAAATGATGATCACCTGCTTATTTATGGAAAATGGAAAATAATCAAAACCGACCGGGAGACAAATTCACAGTCAAGTTCGATCTGAACAACCTCATATGACAGAAATGAAATGCATTAAACCAATAGCACACTTCTTCGTGATCTTTTAACTTGACTCCCACGGCCCAAAATGTGCTGATATTTCATAAAAACATATCGTCTGCTCTTTCCATTTGCATTTTGTGTAAAGGGGCATAATATATGCACTTCTTTAGCTGTCTGATTAAATCCATGACTGTTTTGTAATTCTAAAGTGTTGTGAGGATTACCGACATCCCATATTTCATAATCCCATCATGGTCTTGCCCTCCTTCATTGCTGGATGTTGACTTGATTCTCTTGGCAGCAAAACAAACGCTTTCCATTACCTATTAGATTACACTGATGCCAAATGTAATTTAGCTCCCTCTGGAATCAAACATTTGCTCTTAGATGATAAGCTGGGAATGTAGAACTTGAGCCAATGCCAACTAGCATTTAAGAAAATCGTGGAGCAAAGCCTTGAATCAAAAAACAGATTATTCATACTCTGAATATTTGCTTGTTTTGGCCAATGCATCTGCTTTTTAAACGAGAAAAACGTCATCTATAAAAAAACAAACAAACAAAAAAACAAAACAAAAAGGGACCACTTGCTCTGTTCTCAAGTAAAAAACAGCTTTAAGTTATTGCTGATGGGCTGGTCCCCTAATGCACAGATAGATAAATCACACAACTTAGTCTGACTGCTAATGGTAAAAGTCAGGCTCTCAGCATGACAGCCAAGGATCTGCCACAGTGATATGCTAATGAAAAACAGCCCTTAGCAGAATAATGGGGAAAAAGAAACAATGTTTAAAGAAATAGACAATTTGAGCTTATTGCAATGCAACTCAGACAATAAACACCATATACATCGTCTATACAATATATTGTAGCAAACACCTTTTAAACATAATGAAATACTCTGTTAAAGTTTGAAAAAGAAAGATAAAAAAAAGGTACAGATTGAAGGGGTACATGCCATACAGAATCACAGAAGCTTCCAGGAAATAAAGATGACGCATGTAGGTGGGCATAGCAAATACACATCTGGAGTGTTTTACAAACACAGTATTCCAATCCAAGTGTCCGTTCCCCTATGGTTTATGTTACAGCTGATTCCCAGATAACGGCATCCTGCCCTGATTCCCACAGCATCTGCAGCTGAACAGCAGGCCTGGCTAACAATCTGCCACAGAGGACCAAGGCAGGCAGGCAGGCCGAGCCACCGACTGATCTTCAGGGTAACTGGCTGGAAGCTACTAAAACAGCAAGAGAAGCAGCTACTAGCCACCCTCCCAGCAACAGACTTTGGTTGTTTCCTGAGTGAAGACTCCAATATGCTAACAAACACACTGTCAGGGCTGTTTTGCTGAGTTAGGAGAACTGAGTTAGAGACATTTATATCAAAGTAAAGGATGTAAAATATAGTGGTCTTAGCCTAAGAGCCAAATAGCACAAAGATCCCATGATAGAAACAATGCAAAACTTAGTAATGTATGCATGTTTTTACTAGCTTTATAGTGTGTTGTCAGGTCTAGCTGCATAACTTCTGCAAAACCTTTGTGACGATATGCTTGTAAGTAAACTTCAGAATTAAGAAATGTAAAAGTAAATGTAAAAATTTCCATGCTAACAAGAAAGAAAGGTAATTTCCTACACAGTGAATGAGATCCGTCTTTAGAGGCAATCAATCAGGTCAGAGACTCATGATTCTTGACTTCAGTGTGGTGGCAGAAGTATTCATAGCCTTTCACAAGTTCAGAGTTCAGAAGTGCCCACGTTGTTTTACAAATACTCTTCTGTGAAGATTTTTGTCCTTTTGTTCATAAAGGATAAAACTGTCTTGCAGCGGTAAATGATAAAGGTTAACATCAGAAGCAACAACATACGTATTTTGCATTAATGCAAACAGAAGAAGCTGAAAGAGGTGTGAAAATTACGATTCGATATATTCACTTAACATTAACACCACAAAGACTACATTGTTGCATTAAAAATGACTATGCACTGGCAGACATTTCTTAGGTTCCTTTCCATAATTTTAACATGAATGGTACTTAATGCAGTTAATAAATTAATGCATTAGAGATTCTATAGCTGCCTCACTTTAATATGTTTTTGTAAAACAACTTTTCATTTTCATTTAGGCACAGCCACTCCATAGAGTCTAATAATTTCCTCCTTTGCGCTTTTCTTGAATCTGTCATCATTGGCGGATATAGTTGAAATTAATATCCTGAAACAAACCTTAAAAAAAAAAAAAAAACAAAAACTCTGAATGCACAGCAAATGAATTTCCTGAAACTCTCTTTCACTATTAGAACACAGGAGAAGCCATATCCTGCTCTGTTGAGGATTGAAAACATCTGATCAGCATTTCTTTTGGCTGTGAGTTAAACAAAAGTGTAAGCAAATACTTAGGAGCACTTCAGCATTTAGACGTCAATCATATGGTTCTAATCCCTAGAAATTGCATAAACCTCTAAATCCTTCACCAGAAAGTAACATGTATTTTATCATTTTCAGAATGAACTGGAATTTTGCAACAGGGACGGATGGATAGATGGACAGACAGACGGTTGAACATATGGTTGAATGCTTGGCGTATGGTTTAATAAACCCACCCAGCATGCAATCAAACCAACTAACCAACCAACTGAACCAATTCAATTACAGTTTTTCCTCTCCACTGTCACTACATACATGCTCGGTATGAGGGATTGCTGTACAGTCAACTAAACAATGCAGGTGATTCATGCTGTCACTACATGCTTGTTTAGTAAGAGTGAATACTGCCAGTTAATCACTTGATGCAATCTGCTGGGTTTCCTTAGAAACCCTTTGAGCTGTTCTGAATAAAGAGCTTACTGTACTGTTTGACAACCAGGATCAGTTCTAATGAATATGTGATTGAATCGACATGTTTTATTGAACTGAATAAAACAAGCCAACCAACCAACTGAACTATGGATCTAACCTGTAAGACCATGATCATCCAGCCAACCAAACTAACCGGGCAGTCAGTCAATCAAAAACAAACCAAGCAACTGGTTAAGCAAATTATTTACCAAATAAACAAAAGTTTGTCCCTTTAAAAAAATTATATTTGAGAAATAAAAAAAAAAGGATATTGCAGAGCCAACCTACAAATCAATCATCATGAGTGATGTCAGTGTAACTTCTAAGATAACATAACATCAGTAGTGCTGGAACAGGGGGGGCCCCGAGGGCCATTGGCCCCCCAACTTTACAGCCCTGCCTGTCAGCTGGTTCCACCAAACATGTACACAGGCTGCACCCAACACTGACGAGCAGAGACTGACATCGATCTCTGAGTCTGTACACAGGTAGAGGCACAGACAAAACCTACAGCATTCTGATGCGGGCCAAATCCGTAAAGGCTCCAGAACCGCATAGCAGTCATCGGAGGGTTTATGCACATGTGCCAGCTGAGGGTCGGGCTGGGATCATGAGGCTGCCTGACACCTGCAAAAAAAAAAAAAAGACTTTGGCTCTGATCCGGTCCGCGTCTGGACCAAATCTGCCTGAAAATGAAATAAGAATTCTGTATTTGTGCTACCTCTGGCCCGAATGCAGTATTTATAGCCCCAGTGAGCTAAATAAAAAAATTTAATAAATAAAAAAGAAGAAAGGAAAAAAAAAACACTCCTATGGTGGTGAGAGAAGAAAAGGAGTACTGTTATCTGAAAAAGAAAGAGCAAAGGGATGGGTCAGGAGTGAGTGGGTAAAGCTGACCTCTTCCACAGCTGCAAGACGTGTGATTGCAATGCTAACTTGCTCCTATCCAACTCTTTTTGCAATAACACAGGGGAGAGAAAGGAGAGCTCAAATGTTAACACCTGTTATTCCTTCCTTTATACGTAAGAGAATAGGACATTCTTCTAAGACTGAGGCTGACAGAATTCTAAAACACAAAAAAAGCTTAAAGGGAGTGCAAAAAAAGTCAAATGGGAAAGCGTGTACTCTTTGAAAACAGCTCGGGTTTTTTTCTGGTAGCATAGAAAGTTAATGAGACTCCCTTAGAAAATGGCATTGCACTCTGAACAATTGGGAAAAACAAACAAACAAACAAACAAACAAACAAACAAACAAACAAACAAACAAACAAACTCCCATCTACCATAATGATAGAAAGAACGGTATTAATTATTGAAAAGAGAGATGTTTTATAGTGCTCCTGTTCTGGGATTGAACAAGACTGACTACATTGATCCAGTTCATTCAGAGAAGTTCCAAACTATAAAGCGAACCCTTTCCCTTCCAATTTTTACCAGTAGATTTGAGTTTAAATGAACCACAATGGAGCACAACTGAGATCAAATAAACCGAATCAATACATTTACTTTAAAACAATAACCAATGGCAATCTACTAAACCTTCCCCGTATAAAAGCCGAAACTAAAATCAGACCTTTTATAGTACAAAAGATTGATTTTGCTGATGAGTATGAACTTGTAACACATCCCCTTGACAACCTGCAGTGGATCACAAGTCAAGTTGTAAATAGCATTAGCCTAAAGGACATAGAGCTTTATCAACCAGCCCCTGGCATTGTCTATGAACAATCCACAGTCCTTGTAGATAAAACACCAAATTTGTTGTAATCACAGTTTTGTTTTATGGGTGCAACACATGGCAAATACACCTGGATCAGCAGCAGTTCCAAATGACCTCAAATACTGTATGTCGTTTTGAAGGGTTGAGATAGCTGAATTTGTTACACTTGTGTTAGCCCCCCATGCTTGGCTGGCTGTTTTGCAAGGGCGTTCAAGGATATTGTGCAGGAATGTGAAAACAAGGTGGACACCATTTACTTTACAAAGATGTCCTACACCGGCACCTGAAGAAAACTAACATCCCAGAAAGGCTTGGGGAAGCAACAAAGCACAAAATAACAACAGAACCGCACTTTAGCTTCTAGCATACAAACTGACTTGGGTCTGCTGGTTAAGAGAATTCATGAGCCTTAAGAATCAGGTTTGTGGGCCACCAAATGACCTCCTCTGACTAAAACAAGATAAACAATCACATTCTTAAGGATGGATTGCCTTACTGTCTGAAGATTACAATACAAGACAAAATCCCTCTCATAATAGCACCGCGTAAGACATTTTTCCTCACATTTTCTTATAAAACAAATAAATCACATGAATCCCTAAGTTTCTCTCTCTCTCTCTCTCTCTCTCTCTCTCTCTCTCTCTCTCCCTCTCTCTCTCTCTCTGTGTCTTTTACAGTCTGGTAAAGGTCCTTATCCATTGGGGACGTCAGACAGTTTGTTCAGAACAATTAAAACAAAATGAAACACAAACAATAAAATGTCACATGTCACAAAATGTCACTGGCAAATGCCTTTGGAGGGAGATGTGAAAACCAGAAGTTGCCTGACTTTTTATCCGGCCACAGCGATGGTGCTGCGGAAGTGGGTTACTTCCGAGAGGGACGAGTCAATCTCCATGGTTCAATTTCCAATTTCCCAGTTTGAGCCCATCTACGCTCAATATCATGATGCTGGCTTCTTGATGATAGGCCCACATATCCTATTCTAGCCATAATCCTAAATGCCACTTGACTCATTTTATGTCGAAGTACAGCTGGAGCTTGGATTGACTTTTTCTCTTGCATAAGTCAGTCACCTTAATTACGAGTCGTGATCAGGTTTTTAATTATTAGGAATCATTTCATAACATCGTAAGGGTGTTGATAAGTTTCAGTAATACTTCTTCTGACACGTTTTTCCATATAAATGAAAATGTTTGATTTCTTTTACATATATCTTTTTAATCACCCATTTAAATACAACTTTTAAAGGTTGTATTTAAATTTTTGAGAGATAAAAACTTTTGAAACAGGTATAATTTAGGACATCATATTTAACAAAGCACCCCAAATCCTTCATAAAGTGCTCCTTGGAGGTGTAGTTAGTACAGTGGCAGTGTTTGACTCTGCAAATATGACTTAAGGTGCTGGAACATATTACTAAATATAACATCCACAGGGTTCTCTGGTAAAAGTGCTCTAGAGCAACCTAAAAAGCACTATGACTTTTCAAATGTTCAAATAGCCTTAGGATCGCACATGTACACTTGCATTCCTCCACCACAGTTCGCGTGTTCTGTAATTCTGTACATTTAAATTATGCAAAATGTGGCTTAAATAAGAGTCCCTAAAACATGCCAGTTCACTCAAATCATTTGTCTCCTGGGCGAAGGAGAAAAAAAAACAAACAAAAAAAAACAAAACTGGAATCTTGTACAGTGGTCCAAAGTCCTCTTTTCACAGAGAAGTAAAGTTTGCATATCGTTTGCAAATCAAAGCACCAGAGTCTGGAAGAAGAGTGGAGAGGGACACAATCCACATGGAGAAGCTTCCACAGTCAGTGATGACTTGGGGTGCCATGTCATCTGCAGGTGTTGGTCCACTGCGCTTTCTGAGCCAACAGTGCCATTGACCATGACATTCTAAGCACTTCATGCTTCCTTCTACTGACATTCTTTATGGAGATGCTTATTTCGTTTTCCAGCAGGAATAGGCTGCCCACACTGGCAAAGGTACCAAATCATGCCGCCGTGTTGATGCAGTGGAAAAGGAGGCCAAACCAAGTATTGAGAACATAGAAATGAGAATACTTTTCAGAAGCCTGACATTTCTGGTTAAATTTAAATTTGTTACTGCTGTCATATAATATTAACATTTTCAGACAATGTGTCTATGTTATTTAGTGGAAACTAAATAATATAAGGATACAATTTCCAATGCATCTCATCTCAAGTTAGATGTTTGCAGGGAAGAACACAGCGAAATAAATATTCCAGAAAACGGTGTCAGTGAGACTGCAATTGGTGGATGGGTAGAGATCCAAAGAACTTTAAGAAACCGTTGCATTTTAAAACACAGCCCGCTGTGAGCACTTGGTATTTAAAGTCATTAAGGGCGTGTGGCTTTGAAAAATCGGAAATTAAAGAAAAAGGAGGAAAACGGGGAAAAAAAAGAATCCCTTTGTTCCTAAAATTTCTGAGGAATCAAACTAAGAGGTACAGATTCATGTCGCCTTCCTTTGCCGCTACATTCCCATTCATCACAGGGCCGTTTGAAAAGGCGTTGCTAAGAAAGCAGCAGCGGATGCAAGACGCTATTCATATTCCCAGATTTCAGAGTATCAAGTCGAGTGAATTCAAGACTTTTATCTTCTTTAATTATGCAAATTATACTCCGCAGATATTTTCTATCAAGACGAGAGGCCTTTTTCTTTTCTCTCAGCAATTTCTCTTTTTTCAATGAGCCGCCCAAGTGAAGCAGAGGGAAGAAGCAATCCTTGAAATGCACATTGCAGGAAAAAAAAAAAAAAAGTGCTATGGCTTATTTATCACTGCTGTTAATGAACTAGAAAATAGTTGGCTTTTTATTAATTTCATTAAACTGAATTTAAGTTTTTTTTGCCTTCCTGCTGAATCACATTTGGAAACACAACACAAAAGAGTATAACACTGTGACTTTTATTGGGGCTGCATGAAATGGACGGATTTCATTGTTATTAGCAGCGCCACTTCATAGTAATTTGCCACAAAAGACTCAGGCATTCTGACTTCTCAATAACAGCAGTCATTACCAATAAATCTTTAGCCCCTGTTCTGCTCAGCCGCTTTCTCCTCAGTAGCCAGAAGGTGATTCCATGTTTATTGAACAAAAGGTCTTTGTACTCCAAGCATGTTCATCACATAAACGATTGACAAACCCTTAATGCCCAATAGCATAATGCCCAGGAAGGGGCAGAAGAGACATAACATAACAACCTTGGGATTTTTGACACTTTGCCTCTCAAGAGTGAAAATTTTATTTTATTTATTTATTTTTTTTAAACTCAGTAAAATGCAGGTGAAGGAATATAATAATTACAAAACTGTCCGTTAAAAACGTTCTATGATTCTGACTGATGTGGATAGCAATGAGCTGGCAATGACGTTGCCATATACCAAGGTTTTGACAAAAGACCGTCCAAAACCACATTTTTTTTTTTTTTTCATTGTACTTTTTTCAGTCACGCCAGTGTTGAGTAACTTCTCCAGATTTTCTTATTGGCTTCATAATGCAGTAGAGAAATGCCACTCTCATTTCATGTTGCCTTGTCCATGGGTGAAGGCTATGAAACCTTGCCTTCACTCACAAGAAAGACAAAAGATAAGTGCTTGTCGCAAAAAAATAAAAAAATAAAAATAGAGAATCTGCCTGATATCCCAAACGAGTCCCACCCATCACTTCAATTACGATAAAACTGTCGTCCCGGACCTTTTTTTTTTTTTCTCCTTGTTGACCTCAGACCACATCCTTTGTCGAGTGAGAAAAGCTAAGCAAAAGCGGAACATGCAACCAAAGTGCAAATGGAGAATAAAGTTTATGCAGGTGATTTTTATAAGCTGGAGAATAGTGATGTTTTTCTCCATCAGTGCCAGAAACAACAAATACGAAAGTAACAGGAAAAATCTATTGCAAGCTTACCAATGACTTAAGTTGTGCAAGGATTGAAAAGTATTAAGAGTCTCACAAAAGATCAAGAAAAGCAACAAAGGGACCGAGGTCTATGGGATGTATTTTTTTTCTTTTCTTTTTGTCTGGAGTCTATAAACAAAAGGGAAATAAAAGCAGCGAAACAATTATAAAAAATGACAATGCTTTAAAAAAACAACAACACACACATACCTGCTGTGAAGTTGTAACTTGCTGAAAATCCCACCCCTTCCAGTTCTCCATCTGTCACAAATTTTATCCACAGGTATCGGCCACTACTCCTGATATCTGGTGGGCTGTGCTGACCGCAGTACCGCCCAAGTATCGGGGAGAAGCCAAACGGTCCATCGCGAACCTCAATGTTGTCAAATTTACATTCCCAAGAGGACTCAATTGAATAATTGTCCTCGAAGTGTAGATCAATGCACTGTCTTGGGGGTGCTGGAAAATAAATTGAAAAGTATTAAGCACAAAGTATCATTTCATAGAGTACAGTCAATATTTTTCATTGATATTGATAAAAACTCTAGCTGTTTAAGTAGCTTGGAGGTAATGAGATTTTCTGCGAGCTTTTGTGACATTGAAACACAATTATGTTTCTCATCAAAGCAGAAGCTTTCTCACGAATCAGTATTCAATTAAGTTACTTATGTTGAATATAAACCTGAGTATTTAACATTAACAACCTGTATGTTTGAGAATCTTAAAGCAGGACAGGAAGTAGTTCTTGCTGCAACTCAGCTACAAAAGCACTGAAGAAATGCTCAGCACTCTTATATTGTTTATGTGGCAGCATTTCGGGCACTTGGTAGCAAAAAGGACATTTGTAAACAAAGTGAATATATTCAACTGGCTAACTGCTAGCACTGAAATTTCACACTTATTTTAGAAAGCTGGTCTAGATTTGATCATCCAATCCAAATGCCTACACTGATCAAACTTGAAATTGATAAATCTATGCTATATATATATATATATATATATATATATATATATATATTTTTTTTTTTGAATCAGTATTTTACATTTGAAAATTAGAGAAATACAAATTGACTTAAACCTAGAATTAAATATTTGACACAGATGATTGTCATTGGGGAAACATGTATATGAAAACAGATCACATCTATACATGTGGGAACAGAAAGAAATGGTTTTGAAAATATTTGAAAAACGGTTTTGAAAATATTTCAGGGTTCTTTTCAACCCATCATGTTTTCATCATTTCATCATACTTTATAGTACAATCAAGTAGCTATGTTATGTTCAGTTGTTATAAAAATGCTATAAAAAATAACTTGACATCATAATTTGACACATCGAAAATGGCCTGTGTCTCTTTAAGAAGCTTGTGCTCTTTCCGATGCTCTGCTTTCAGCACGTAATTGAAACACTGCTCCTCTGTGATATCGTTTACAACCATTCTTAGGAGCATTAGACTGAGAAGTGGTTTGTATGATGAGCTCAGCAGACACACAGTTCCACCAGATGTTTGTCAAATGCTGCTGCTGCTACTAGTCTGGAGAAACTGTGTGTGGGAGGCGTGCACTGAGCGGTGGAAGCTCAGCTGGGATCTGCAGCTGCAAGGAGGAGCTTTGTGAGAGGGAGCGCTTAGGCACCCCCAATTGGCTGCCATGAGAGATTAAAGGATTTCTCAAACATGCATGAAACAATCAAAAGCAACACTTCACCAGGTATGTTTTTGATTTAAAAAAAAATAACATTATAACACGATATAAAGCTCAAAAAGTCAATTTTAACGTAACACCCCACTGGTTCCACCTTAAATGGCATCTCTCTTTGGTAAAACGTCTTTCTACATAAAAACAATTCTCTAAGGGGCATGTCTTGCTAGACGTTTACGCAAAATAAAAACTATAGCAGTGCTCTATTTGGTGGGGGGAAATCACATTTAAAACACCTTGTCTTTTTATCTATTTCTGCTACTGTGTATGTCATGATCATATTCACCTTCAAGGATATAAACGCACTCTGTGTTGGGGGGGTATTTGTTTGGGTAATTGGGGGAGGTGAAGAGTCCTCCTTCTGCTTCTTTTACCCACGCTCCACACTGACCTGCAGGCTTTACTCCAGAATTGTTTTTCACTAAAACAAGATTCATACACAAAAAAAATAAAAAATAAAATAAAAACCAGCAATAAATGAAGCTTTGAAAGGATCATATATATAGGGTATAAAAATATAGATTTTTGATGTTGAAATTACCTGTAGCCGTATCCTTTTTTGTTGCCCCAGACAACCCGAGTATGAGTAGACTTGCCACAACTGTAAGATCAGAAAGAAAAATACATATTTTATTGTTTGGCTCCTTTTTTTTTGAGGTTTGAGACAGTACAGTTCAGATTCCTGATACTGGCTCAATTCAGCAATGTGAACTATTCATTCTTTTTTTTTTTCCCCCCCCACACTAAAGATGATTTTTCAAAACATAACCAAAAGACAGGTTTGAGACATGCTCAATAATATAACGGAAGTACTTCTCTTTTTGAACTTGTTTCATTTTAATTTCAAATATTGAAAAGAACATGCAGCGAGAACTTATGACCTTCACTGCTAAATTTGCAGGCTGCAAAATGCAGCCTTATCATTATTTTTTTGAAATGATGTCAGCTTGATTTGTTGCTCGGATACTTAGTGTTCCCTTTCAGATGAGTTAAGGCTATGAAGAAAAAAATAAAATATACGGAGTAAGTGTGCTTCAGTTATAGTGTCTTACCGTGAAGGAAGCTGTGCCCATGTACCATGTCTGTTTCTTTCACAAACGGCTTCACACTCAACTAATTCCATTTAGATTTAGAAATACTTGAAGAAGAAAAAAAGTCAAAGATGAGAAGGATTTCTTCTTGCTAATTCACACTTTTATAAAACCTCTTACCGGAAAAAGAAGAAAAGAAAAAAGAAAACTCCTTAAACCTGTTAATTTGAAGTGAAGAAAAAAAAACTCATAAGAATTAATCACCAGTTTCATATAAAACCAAAAACAGTTCCGATTTCCATCCAAACGCTTCTAATGCCCCTTGGTGCTTTTGATGCACTGAAAGGATTAATAGTCCCTTCATCAGCCCTTCTCTAATCGCTCCACATTTGCGATCTTCTTTAGGGAGAAAAAAAAAAGCCTCGTTTTGTCCTCTTTGGTCCCTGTATCAGGAGCGGGAATCCTTCAGAAGCACGCCAGACCGCGCAACACTCATCTCTGCGGCGTTTTCTTGTAGTCTTCTGGGGTGCGTAAAATTGTCCAGAGGAAAGAAAAAAAGACAAACGAGTTGTGTAGCCTACATATAAGGTGAAATTTTATACGGGTTTTTTTTTTTTTTTTTTTTTTTCCTCAGAAGGTTGTCTGTGGTGATCTGAGTGCGCCTCTCTGCATTGGCTTCTGTGAAATGGAGAGTCAGCGTGGGTAAATGCGTGATCTCCCTCCTCCTTTCGATTCTTTCCTTTTCTGCGTTTGGCACCGACTGTTTAAACGTCCAATGCGCCACGATCATCACGCTGCCTTTCACGCGCGCTTTGTGAACTTCAACCACAGCACGCTGCGGGATCAGCTGCACGCGCGAGAAACAAGTGATAAACATAACAAAAACATAACAAAAACAACAAAAAAGCATATATATATATATATATATATATATATATATATATATATATATAACTTACGCATATACATTAATACATATACTGTATTGTTTATCATTGAAAAATAATTTAACAACTACTCCTTCAAATCAAAGCTGAACGTGATGGCGCATTTTTAAGGTTATTTGCAACAATAAAGTAATGCAGATGCATTTCAGGAAATCAGAATATCATAAAATTTAACAAAAAAAACCCCCCAAAAACGTCTCATACCTAAACATACGTCACAGTGTTTAATTTTAAACCTTTTATTTCAGTGAATGCTGATAATTATAGCTTACAGGCAGTGTCTGCGAACATTTTAATATTTTATAAGAACTAGTGTAAAAAAAAAAAAAAAGCAAGAACTCCTGGACTACTGCGGTGTGGCATAGAGGCAGTGGCTCTTGGCTGTGTTGAGGTGTTGAAGATGACCAGGATGCAGTGATTGTGCGTCAGCAAGTCTGCACTGCTGGTCAGGCAAGCACAGTGTTAAGCAGAGAGTGGCTTTGTTTGTGTGACAGGTGCCAGGTCCTACTGAAAAATAAAAGCAACAGTCAGCAGAGGTAGCTTGTCAGCAGAGGAAAGCGTGAAGTGCTTCAAAATTTCCTGGTGGATGACTGCTCTTTGGATTTGATGATACACAGTGGAGCAATGGCAGCGAATGCAATAGCTCCCCATATCATCACTGACTGGGAAAACTTCAAGTGTGATTCATCTAAAACAACAACAACAACAACAAAACCTCTTTGAAACACTGAGCAGATCCAGTCCTTTTACTTATTTGTCCCATTAATATGTATTGAAACACTACCCCTGTTTTAGGTGTGTGTTGAGGCAAGAAATGCTACTTTTGTGGCCATATTTTGGATATACTGTATCTTGTGTGTGGTGTCTCATAAAGCTCTACTCTTGCCACACTCCATACCTTTTTGATATACACAAAGTTCTTGGACAGGCTTCACAATTGTTCCTGCTGCTTGTGTATATTTGTACCACACTTTTTTCTTCCACTCAACTTTTCATTATTGTGCTTGGACATAGTAATTTTCATGGAAGAGTGCTTTTGTTTCATTTATTAAGTTGTGAGTTAAATTCCAGCTTCCTCCACTTCCACAAGTAATAAGATGTAAACTAATCTGATTGACACTACATAGGGACAATACATTTTGCAATGACATTGATTTATATCTACATAACATCCTTTATCTAAGATTTTCCACACCAGAAGTCAAATACTTATCCAACCGGTTGCAAGATTTCATGAGGTCTAAGATTTCATAGTGGTAATTCAACAATAACAAGTCTGTTTGGTCCTTATCAGAACTGGTGTTGCCTCTTTCCAAGAGTTGAATCTGCTAAATCTGTTGTTGAAATAGCTCTGAAAGTCAAACTCTGAAATTGCATACTTAACACTCCAAAATGTGGAGAATGTCATTTTGGACTCCACAAGACACATGACACGTTTAACCGTTGCATGTTATGCAAGATTTAATTTTTGGCATTTTAGTTTTCTGAAGAAAATACAATGGAAAAAAGCAATCTCTACTGACTACCCGATCTTTTAACAAGTACAATATTTTGCACTGCTGTCCTTAAAGCATTTGTATTAAACGTAGGCTAATCCAGTCCAGATTTGGCAAATCTATGCACAGATCTTGAGAGATAGAGAGTTGGTCTAAACTGATTGAGATACCAATCAGTTATTACTGTAAAACTAAAAAGTAAAAAGTCTGAAAAAGTACTGAATTTTGAAAGGAAAATTTTGTTGAAACCTCATAAGAGTTTTTTTTTATTATTATTATTATCTGCATGGCCAAACATGGGAAAAGCAATAGAAATAAATTGCTTTTTGAGGTTCAGCTCCCATAAACAAACAAGAGCTTCAAGCAGATATTTAATTTATCAGAGCAGTGCAAATATGTCAGTTTCATTTGTCAATACAGCCTCTCTGGGACGTATCATAAAACATTTAACTGTTCTTGAGCTTTGCTGCAACTCGGCTCTTGGTTTGCATGAATACTTTCCACATTTCTAAACTCTACATTAAAAAGTAGAAGATTAATGATGTTGGATGAGAAACATCACTTTTTACATTTTTTTTTTCATCTCACACTTTTGAGATTACTTTCCCAAGACAATCATGTCAGAATGTACCTATACGCTCCTTCACTGAGTGCAGCGGCTCTCGCACCTGATGACAAAGCTGATCAGAGGGTGCTCAGGGACAAGTCAGGGGCTCGGGAGCCCAAAAATAGTCTTGGCACTCAGGAGACAATATCCATCTTCTGATACTCCTGCTGCAGACGCAGCATTGGCTTCAGTCTCTCTTTGCACATACTGGTTGGTTTTACCTCACCAGTTTTGATCAGTGGAGGTTTTTGTGTTGGAGCACAACCACTTTGGCCTTTTAACCCTTGTTGTATTTTTTTTTTTTTTTGTAAAATATAAACTTAATATCGAAATTCATACCCAGGAGATTTGGTTTTTACATTGTATTATTAAACTGATTCAGTTTGGCAGCAATGATGCACACTTTACAGGTGCCGCACTGACTTAAATATACGTATGGGGAATCTCAGAGCTCTTTTCATCTGTTATTGACAGTGATTTAAAGAGACTTGGGATTGAGCCCTCCTTCAGATACATACACACCACATACACACATACATGCATACACAACAAGAACAAAAGTTTCTACCGACTTCCCTTTTCTTTACTTTAATGAATTCAGATAAATCTGCTGGGTACTCAAGATTGTTAGTCATCATTTGGCTGAATATAACTGGGATGCATCTACCTCTCAAAACTACATGTCTTACTTGTATCCAGCAAACTAGGGAACCGTTACACATCCGGTGCCCCCATCCAAAAATATTTGTCTCCTTCACGCTGGATATGTTGGATTTGCTCAAGCACCCTTAGACATCAGAACTGATGAAGATCACCTGGATCCCATAATAACAACAAGTTGGCTCATGTGTTATGTTTTCAGAAAAGCAAACACTTTTGTCATTGTGTCTATTTGGCTGGACCAAGGTCTGATGAGTAAATTAAGTATGCACCTTTAGTGTGACGCTGCCAGTTTTCCTTTGTCAGTGTAACAGGGGACACCCCTAAAGCGGATAAACACTTAGGCTAATGCCTCCTGGCCAATGGGACTCGAATTAACCCTATTAGTGACGCATCAAGCAATGTGCCGACCTAAAAAAGAAGAGAGGAAAAAGTATTTGTCATTCAAGGTGCCTTGTGTTTAATTAAGTAAAACCCAGCACCAATAAATGTTTTTTTTTGTTTTGTTTTGATTTTGCGGCCATGAAACAAAGTGTCTGCTGCTCTTTTTTGCTGCATTAGTTGTCTGGGTCTGTGTTGATAGACTGCATTTATCCTGGCTGTGCACCTGGAGCACCAGCAGGGAAAAATTCCATCAGACGATAGTCACATAAACTACCAGTGGCATCATTTCTGCTGAGGCGCTTTTGTTGGTTTGAAATTCTGAATCCAATTTCAAATCCCTTGGTGCTCTCTCTCTCTCTGTCTCTCTCTCTCTCTCACTCTCTCTTCTCTTGCCATCTCTCACTTTCTCTCCTTCTTCTGTTATTTTTCCTGAATGCTCTCAAAAAAACCATTAAAGTGTTTTGAATTATAGCACAAACGGAAATGTGCATAAACACTCCTAATCATACCAGCAAAGGGTAATATTTTTTTTTCATAAATCGAAGGAAAAAAAATGTGCTGTGCCTTTTCAAGCACATTAGTGTAATTATTTTGTGAAGGACAATAATGTAAATGTAATCACTAATCAGACGCGCAGTAAAAAGCAATTTCCTATTTGTAATGCTTATGCTGGATTTCTGAAATGATCAATAAGCTAATTTGATTTTAAAATCTATAGAAAAAAAATCATTATTATAGCATCCTTGTGTAATAATCTGCGGGTGTTTGAACTTTTGGTTTCATTTGGCTGTCCATTATCTTTATTGTTTATTTACTTATATTTTGTACTTTAGTTTATTCCATTGTGTTTGTACTTTCATGCTTTGACTCTTATTTGTGCAGTTGGAGTTCTCTCTTTAGATTATCGTTCCTTCTCTTTATTTTGTCAGCTTAAGTTTTTTCCCTTAATTTCTCTGCTTTCTTTATCTTTCACCTTTCTCTCAGCATGCTGGCTCGCTCCCTTCTCAGCTGTTTCCCATCCTTTAATTTCTCTCTGTCTGCACTTTCACTCAGCTGTTTGGTTTCTTTCTCACTTTCACCTCTCCCCTCAGTACTTAAGCTCTTTGGTTTGTTCCACTCCTCAGTGGCTCTTTTTGTTAAATTACCCGTTCTGTCATCTGCTGTCCGTTCTGTCAGGGTTTTCTCGTTTTCACCAAGTCAAATATCATTGTCGTGACCTGTTATGTTTGCGGTTTGGTCCTGCCTTTTAATCAACAAAATATAACACCCGTATAACATAACACACGTAATAATTTAACATAAACTGTCTGAGCCGAACGAGGTTGATAATTCAACGTTTTCAAAGTGTGACCGACGCAGACTTAACATCTTGCTGCCATTGCTAAAACTCCAGGCAGACTACAATTCTAAAACACTGCAGAAAATCAACATCATCATTCACAACTTCTCCTGTTTGCCGACTGGCCTAACTGCGCAGGAAAGGCAATGGCTCGGCTACTCTACGCATGTATGTTGAAACATTCAATATTTTACTTTGGAACACCGTCCTATATGGTTTGTGGTAAACTGTAAGGAGGACATCTGATACATCAAGCCACAACAACATCAAGGCCACCTTTGTGAAGCTCAGAACTAAAACTGTTTTGTCTTTCTATTGATTATGGATATCTGCAGAGCTGTGTCTTTGATGCTTCTCTGACTAGTATTTTCCTTGACAAGCCTCCAAGTTTAGGTGAAGCGAGGTTATGATGGACTCGGGTTGTAAAACCTTCATTAATAGATTAGAATTGACAATGTATATTTTCAGACCGCTTCCCTGCCGAAGCATTTAATCACCAAGCAGCTCAGAGTATTCACTCAAAATGTATTTTAATTTGTAAAAGAAAAAGGTTAATTAATGTGTGTGTGTGTGTGTATGTGTGTGTTTATATTAATTCATATATTAACCAAGCAACATAATAGAAAATTTTTAAAGCTCTGTATTTTACATACTCTGTATATAAAACATTGTATGGTAGTTTATGCAGAGGGATCTGAATGTTAGTCTGTTATGCATTGCTTTTCATAGTGGGCAAATTAGCTAGGGTTAAAAAAACAACAACAACAAAAAGAAAACTACTCATTCCTGGAAACTAACACTTTACCAGCTGTTCTCAATGTTAGGTTGTTGCTTCCTTTGTTTGTCTGATTAACTTCCAGTGTTTCTTTTGAGAAAATCTTCTTTTGAAGCGATCAAACCCACTTACTCATTTTTCTCCCCCCTCTAAGCTGCTTCTCATTTAGCTTTCTTTTTGTGGTGCAGCTCAACTGTCAATCACGGAGGTATTATCCATCCAGCAATTACTTCCTCTAAAGAAGGGCAGCTGCACCGTCCATGAGCCTAAGTATCTGCTAAATTGGCACGCTTGATTTCTGCTCTAGCTATAGCTCTGGGTGGAATTTAGTGTGCCATTGTACACCCATTTTTCAGCACCCTACCCGTTAGTTTCAGCATGAAGCAAGCAGTGACTTTTCACTCTATTTGGGCTAACATGCCCTCTGCAATCTGTTCGCTGTAGGAAGTCCCATTCCCCTTGGTTAAACCAACTGTGTAATTTGTCATTTGACCTCATTAGCCGTTTAGGCAGGGGGCCATGGACACCATGCAGTGGCATTTTGTAAGTACCAACAACAATAAGGCATGCACATAAGAGAAGTGCCTTCGCTATTGTCCCATTTGCGATGCAGGTAGGAGGTGGAGAAAAAGTGATATTTGACAAAGATTTCTGAGCGGAGATCTTCCAGGTGAGTGAAGACTGTCAGTATAAACATTTGATCGTTTGTCTGAAGGCTAATAGTTTGATGTTTTGTTTTGTGGAGTCTTTGTTGATCTTCTTTAACCATTTTTGCTTCTCTGGTAGAAAATATTTTATTATAACCTCACAACCTTTTAAAATGTCAACTTTGTTGTTTTATTTTTTTTTTTTACAAAAAGTAAATGGAATCCGTATAAAAATTGGGAAGTTCCTGCACCTCCTCAGTTTGTTTGAATTGGAAAAGGAAATGCCATCACAAGTTTGACAGAGATAGCATTCTCTACCTTAAGGTAAATGATCAGGCGCAAAATGTTCGGCAGTTATTAAAATGTTGAAAAATAAAACTTCATACATGCTGACGCTAGAACTGTTGTTTGAAGCATGAGTTTAACTGTTTTAGCAGAGATTAAATTAATAAGGTATTCTCATATAACTTGTTACCAGCTGTAGGTGATTATTTTCCTTTTCCTTTGAATTTTCACTCAGAGTCTGATGCTGAGTTTGTGCACATCCTGGAAAGCTGGCATGCAAGGAGCTCATTTTTGCTGCTATGCTTGCTGGGCTCTGTGCAGCATGAGCATATGACCTTTCATATTCACCCCAGTGTCTGAAGATAAACAACAGTTGCACAGATCCTTTCACACTTAAACATCCCTGTGCGGCACCTCACTGTGAGAGCGTGGTACATTTCACACGGTTACAAAGCACTGATTTGTACCACTGTTGAAAATGTCACAGTAAAGTGTACATTTCCTCTGAGGTAGCAGGTCAAGATGAGTTCAGAAACTCTTGCTTTCTTGCTTTACAGGATAAATGTCAGGTGAAAGTGAGAAATAAAAAATATATATATATATATTTAACAGTGTCAGCAATCAGTCTTATGACATTTTCATCATTTAAAATGTGTCCAAGAATTTCATTGTGAAACTTTAAAAAATACTCTTAGCATGATAGAAAACTCATTTGTAATCTGTGTGCCAGACTCCTCTCTTCCTACTTAAATGATATCAGCTATTAATTAGTGATCAATATTCAGTTTATAATTAAAAAAGTCACATGACAATAAAAAAAAAAAAAACAAACAAACAAAAAAAACAATATTATTGTTGCATTTACCATTATGCTGTATTCATGAGAAAATGTTATGATTTACAGTTGAGATCAGAAGTTTACTAGTTTTGGGCATGACTTATTAATTTGGGGGCTTTTAATCTTGCATAAGATTTGTTATTTTTCTAGGGAAAAAGAATCAAAAACACACAATTTTTAACTTTTGGAAAAGCACTTGCCAAATCCAAGCCTGATCTCACCTGCAATCAAGAAAACACTTAAAACAGAATCTGTTGGAACACCATAAAATAGGCAACATAATTTCAAGAAAGCTGTCAAATGCCACCTGGAACAGATTGAGGCGCCCTGATAAATTTTATTAATCTCCTCTTAAGTTTGTGTTATGTTTGCACACTGTGAGAATGTGAAACAGAAGTTCTTGTTCACGCTCATACACTTGGGCGTTAAAGCTGTAGTATGTAACTCCTATTTAAAAACATTATTTTTCACATGTTAAAACATGTCTTAACATCTTCAGACAGCAGCAGAAGCTCATGGAGGATGTGGAGGAGCTCGAGCTTTTCACAGATTATCTGGCTCAAAAGTTACATACCCCAGGTTAAAGCTTGTTCTGTATTATCAAACAGTCAATTCTGGATGAAAATTGGTCTATAAAGCAAACGAATCTACAGATTTCTTACAAGGGGATATGATGGCATATGGGTCTATGAGGGAGTCAGAGTCCAGACCAATTTTTCCAATATGGCAGCTGAATAATTCATCTGCGAATGTGACTCTTGCCATATTGCCCATATTTGATGTCAGGATGGCACATGAGATGCTTAGTCTCTTGTTTTGTTTTTTTTCTATTTTTGTAAATATTTTAAAATCTACAGTCGCTATTCAGATTCCAATTTCCTGTACTTTCTGGAATTGTGAACTTATCGTTCAGACTTAAGATACTCATTTTATCTTACATCAGCCTAACATGTAAAATCCACCTGAGGAAAAGCATGCCTGTGTGTGTTTTCACTAAAACAAAGACACAATTGTATGGAGTCTCATTATTTAATCTTTGACAGAGATTATTTTTCACTACAACCCAATTAGAAGTTGTATCAGAAAAGTAAAAACAACAAAACCCGTCTGCAACAAACAGACAAACTGCAACTCAGCAGTGCAACAGCACATTGACTCGTTAATTTTATGCAGTTGATTCAAAATTCAATTGGGTTGCATTCTTGCCATTAGGCCCTTCTGGTCTTATCTCATCACTGCAGCACTTACACAAAACGCCTGAGAACACGGCAGCAGTAGAGTAGATGCAGAGTGGAGCAGGGAAATAACAGAGAAAATGTGGGGAAAGAGGTGTGGGGGGAGCGCAGCAGAGTAGAGGAGAAAGGAGGAAAGGTAAGGAGAAAAGAGAGATGATTAATGACAGCAGTGGAAAAGATGGCCGAGGTGGTTTGTGAAATTAACAAAGCCTTAGCCAACAGGAGCCCATAGGGAACAGAAGGCACTTAGGCTCATACCTACACAGACCAAGCTACTGTATGATTACCTGTTGTAGACTCACCAGCAGCTGGCTAGGAAGAATAACAGGGTATATTATAATATAAATGTAAAACAAATAATAAAAAAAAACTCCATAAAATAAGAACAAACCTGACACATTTAAAAGCAAAAAACTCGTATGATTAACAAAAAAAAAAAAAAAAAGTGTTTCACAACGCTGGACCTCAAGGCACACTGCTCTGCATGTTTTAAATATTTCACTGCTTCGACACACCTGATTAGGATGATTGCAGTTCAGCAAAAGCCTGTTAATCAGCCATCAGTTGAAGTGCTTGTGTAAATATTGTAAGCAGTGCAGATATCGAAGAGAGTTTACGACGAAAGTAAGCAAGTCGTTTCTTGCATATTTTGCATATTTGCAGCGCGTTTTACCCGGAGATAAATGCAACGTTAAAGCTCATGCCGCTTTGCACATAAGACATTCCTGTTACTTCCTTGTTCACAAAATAGTTTTACGTTTGTTTTTCTACATGAATAATGCTTTGTAAGACTCAGTTTCTATTAAACTATAAACTTGTAATCAAGAAATTACAGAAATAAAAAAAACAAAAAAACATCTATGCTTGGCTTAGCAATGTTGATTGGAAATCCAAATACTCTCTAATGTGGACAGTATTTATATTATTTACCCAAAGTCAGTTATTTACCAAAATAAATATATCTACTAGATATTATTTACATATTATTCTGATGAATAGTAGTCAAAATTCATGCTTGTGCAAATATTCATAGAAGTCCAGTGTACCCTCAAACTCACATCTCTGCTGTATAAGGTTTTAACGGCTATTATCGCTGTAAAAAAGAAAATTCCACTGCACACAACATTTCTACCAACAAATGACAGTTTATTTTGCCAAGCTGACATCATATCAAAACTCTCTTTTTCCCTAAGGGGTTTCTTTAATAACCTGGGTGCAATGTAATAGTAACTTGCACTGTAGAGGAGTCCTCACACAACAGGAATTCCCTTTTACCGCCGCAGAAATCAATACGTCCGACTGTGCTACAAGGCAAGTAATTCTTGTGTTTTAATCAATCTTTTCAGCATTCAATAAAAGCTCATGATGAAATCAGCTGGAACCCATTATTCTGAAGGAGGATAATGCTGTGCCAGTGGGACATTTGTGCTCACAAAATGGATTCATTATTTGCAAATAAAGCACTGTCATTCCTAAAAAAAAAAAAAAAAAGAAAAAAGAAAAAAAAGAAAAAAGGCTGTGTTTACTGTTTTACCATCCCCCAAAAAGAAAAACAACCAGATAACTAGCAGTAACCTTGTCTTTATATCACACAACGAATATATTTTAATTTTAAAACTATCTAATATTAGTTTTAAAATTAGAGCATGATATCTGGGTTGATGCAATTTAAACATATTGTATCTTTCAGGTTCTTTGAGTAAAATAAAAATGCACAAATTCTCCTCTAAATATTCTACTACTTCACAGTTCTTACCATTTGTTTAATGCTGGTGCACAAGTGACCCAGCGGCAGGTTTTACTCATGAGAACAGAGCAGTGTGGAAGGCTTTACAAATTACATTTGATTTAGGATTTTGCTCCAATTTAATGGGAAAGGTTATATGTTAATTTTGATTAAGTTCAACTCCTTTTCCTCCATCCTTCATTCTGACAACTCGGAGCCCAGGAGAAAACTGTAGCCTTTGTGGCATATGAGCTGTCTGCCGATGTCAATTAGGAATTAAATTAAAAACGAACGTGCCGAGTGCTGAAGGCTGGTAGACGGACCGGGGCACAGGTGGGATTGTATGGTTGTTCAGAGGTCTGATGTCAAAAAGTTTCTAATTATGCATTCAGTCATAGACAACCTGTTACTGCTAACTTGTCCAGTTCAATGGTGAAGGCAGACGGAGGGAACAAGCCCAGAGAATTGCCAGCTGCTTACTCCCGGCCTTGTCTTTTCGCAGCCACTGGCTCCAGCACAAATAGCAGGAAGATCAGAACGCAGCAGAATGTGGGGGAATCAGCACAAAAGCAGAATAATTTACACACATTATCCAAACTTGATATTTTTTAGCAAATGTACCCCAACTAAGAGAACCAACCATGGCTAAGTGAAAGCACCTTGTGCGTATTTTCGAGGCACGTAGTGTAATTTTGTAGCACAATCAAGGAACAATGTTACCTTCAATTGTTACTAAGATTCTGCATATTTCAAACATGACGTAAAAGAAATTAGACTTTGTAACTTAATGCCTTAAAATTGGGTTTCTGTCTCTTTAAGGATATCCTACTCTTTCCTGCACAGCTCCTTCAGCACATCATCCCAAAAACATTATGCCGTTTTTCCGTTCTTAGGAGAGTTGGATTGAGAAGTAGTTTGTATGATAAAATCACCAAACACACAGAACACACAGTTCCAGATGTCATCTGGAACAAGCGCACCACTGCTGCGGGTCTGAAGGTGGTGGAACCCGGTGTCAGGAACCACGTTCCCTGCAGTGGGGACACCAGTGGAGGACCGCTGGGACAGACTGGGCGACTCGATCTCGCTACCAACATTGCTTGCTAATTGCTGCTGCAGGTCCTCAGCTTCTTGTAAAACTAAACACAGCAACCAAAGTCTGTGGCTAGAAGCTACAACCATCCAAACAAATCTCCAGGAAGCATTGCCTAACACTGGAGTGTCTTTTTTTTATTTATTTTTTTTCAAAATCCTGCCACTGTTGTGATCCATAGTGCATTTGAACTCTGAGTGTTATTTGGGTTTCTGCTTTGATCGTTTCTTTGTTGTTTTCTTGCCACATCAGTTCATTTGTTTGCGTGAGTTTTATTCCTTTTGCTTGGATTCGGCTCTCTAAGGATTGTGTTGTTCCTTTTTCCTTGTCCTATAGTTTTCTTGTTTTCCACTCCTATGTATGTCACGATCCTTCTCTTAGCCCATCAGTTTGCTCACAACTGTCGCCTATCACCTGATTGTCATCACCTAAAACCAACGCCATTCTCCATAATTCCTCAATGTATTTATAGCTTAGTGGTTTCATCCCGGTTGCATTTGTTTTATGGTGACCCAAGTATGAAGAAATGAAGCACATTGTATAGTTCTGTCATGCATATGCATCAAGGGTATTGCTTTTCTTGCACCCCTGCTTTGAATAATGCATGTGTATTAGATGAAGGGCATCTAAAGTGGGGGCGTGTTCTGCAGGTGGAGCTAATTAATAGCAGGTAGAGCTATTAACTCTCTACCTGCTCTTAACTTTTGACTTTTCCTAAACATAGAATATACTCCTACATCAGCTCTTCTATTTCTTTTTGTGCATCTGCTTTGTCTTCTCAAACCTCGGTTTGAGAAAGTCATCTGGTAAACTTTTATAACATTTTAACATTATTTCAGAAATCCTGAAATGTCCCTTTAAGCTTTCTTTCCCCCCCTGCACTCTCCTTTTCTCAAACTTTCAGCTAAATATGTCTTTCTTAGTTTCCATACTTTTTATGGAACTTTTAAAAAAATGCAACCTTCGTTCCTGTTGGTTTGCCAGCAATCTCTTTTTCTGGGATTGGTTTAATCTGCCCGTGGCAGGTCTAACACAACACATCTCACCCGTCCTGCCATGCCAGCTCTCCTTTTAACGGAAAACAGGTTGGCTCTGTGACAACCTCTCCTTGGGAACAAGAGCAATAGCACTTGCTCAGAACATAGAACCATGTTCTACATGGAGTGATGAGGTGCAATCACAGTGCAACGCGCCTACGTAACGCATGCTGGAAAATTAGGGAAGCACTATACGTTGATCCCCACCTCAACTGCCACTATTGTATGCAGACTCTCATCTTATTCAAACATCAGAAGAAGAATAGAACAAGTATTTTATCTTTAAGGAAGGCATAGTTTAAAGACTGCATTTTTTATTAAGAGACATAAACCTTTGCAACTGGACAGATTGTCCTAATTTGAAACAACTTATCCCTCGTAGCAGCTGGTGTTTTTCAAGTGATTTTAACATAAAATAAACTTTTAAAGCTGGTATTTTCTCTGGTTCTTAAAAGCCAAAATTTATCCACACTCTACCTTTACTGAAGTGCAATTAAAGGTGGAAAAAAAAGAACACCCCTTACAGATGGAGGCTGGTTCCATTTCCGGCCGGAATATGTTTATTCACTTCTGGGGACTCTTTGGCTGTAATCAGCCTGCATAAATCTCTTTGATGATAGCCACAAGAACATCTGCTGGAGCAATAAAAAAATTGAGGGAGGTAATAAAATGTCTGGCTGAACATATGCTAATGGAAATGTGAGTTCTTCTGTGAAGTTTGCTACAGTCCCAAAGTTGCTGCGGTGGTGTCACTGCATCAGTATAAAATTCACGCTCGGGTTTATTGAACGTAACAAAGCTGATGCTGTTATTCCGGCTCCTGCAGAATTATACACACATCCCAGATAAGGTGAGCTTTGTAAGTTGTGAGGCGGTGAAGGTTTCTTTTACTGCTGAGACAGCTTTGCCCTTCACTAGTTTTCCTTTACACCCTGTTTACAGTGACAGGCACACAGGCATGCACAATTCTGCTGTAGGATCCACAATGGATGCTGATAACTTTTTGTCACTGGTGATTCTCTCTCTGCTGCTCATCAATATTTAACAAGTAGGTAGTCACATGACTGTAGTGACTGTATAATCACCAAAAGACAAACTGCAAGGGCTTTATTTTGCTGTTTATTTGAACTACTTTATATTTTGCGTACCCACAATACAAACTTTACAATAAACATATATTTTTTCGCTCTTTCTTGCCAACTTTTAGTGAGATCATGCAGTTTAGAGAAATTTAAACTCTCTAATCCACCCAGATATTAACCAAATTAACAGTGCATGCAATGCGAGCAATTTTTAGTATTCCAACTTTACTGATTAAGCTGAAATTGTTTCAACTTTCTGCATTGTAATGTTGAAGTTATCTCAGATATTTGGAGCAGCCGTAGGCTCACTCTGCTGTGACGGAACCGGAGTGAGGGTAAAACCAAAAAGAAAGCAACTTTTATTTTTTGGTGAGTGAGGAAAGGGCATGCATCGAGATCGATTTTGTGGCGGAGGAAACTGTTCCCAAATCATCCAGTACTCTTGTCATGTGTCTGGTTGAGTTAATTGGGTGAGAGCAATGTGGATGGGTTTCTGTGACTAGATAATTGATCCATTTTGTGGGTGTGAAAACCACCCATAGAGCAGGGCGCAGATAGTAGAAAGCGTACACAATGCTGTAATCCCCCCCTCTGGTTGCTGCAGAGCTGTGGAATTTCAGCAGCAGCAGAAGTCCTGCAGAGGGCTTAGGAACAATTTGGATGCAGAGCTTTTCCATTTTAGCCCCACTTCACTGGGGAAATCCCACAGTATATTTCAGTCTCAAAAAACACAATACAAAAACACTGCACAGTTTGTCAAAACTTTTTTTTTTACAGATGATTCAGGTTGAACCTGGTAATTGCGTTATTGTTTTGTGAATATCATTAATATGGGTTTCGTCGATACAGTAACAGCTCTTGTAACAATGGGTAGCTCTTGAAAGGACATTTATTTATTTTACTATCTCTTTTTTTTCTACCCAAATAAGGTTTAGCAACATGCATATGGAACAATGCTGCTCAGGCACAGTGCCAATTCTAAGTTTAGCTCACACAGGATTTGTTGCTTGCAAGTGTTTAAATTCCGCGCAATGGCATACTCGTATATATTGGAACTACTGGCGTGTTTCTCTCTTCCTGTTCAGAATACAGGTGAGAAAGATTGACAGATACAAAAGTACTGTAGAAAGGTTGAAGATGTTAATACAGGCTTAGATATGAAGGATGTCATCTTGAAGAGGCTGGCCTCACAGCACGGGTGTGTAGAGTAAGTAAAATGCACATATAAGTAAGCTACGGCTGTGTTGTCCTGGTGAGCTGAGGACAGCAGCATAATGAATGGTTGTTTAGGGAGGCGAGAGGGGAGACGTCAGATTACTCAGTGACACCGAGTGACATAAAACTAAGGATTATGTATGATGTAGCAACATGCAAAAAGTCGAGTGGATGGGAAAGAATATGTTTTAAAATCTAAAAAGTGTGGCAGGCATTTTTAATCAGCCAACTCTACTACGATGGCCGTTATTTAAAACCCTACGTAAGCAACTGCATTCAGAAGTGACCTAATTAATAATGAGTTGCACTGGATTGCTTTTGTGGTAGCAGAATAAAATGGACTAAATATAAATGCAAACCATACTTTTCAGATTTTTCTTTTGGAAAAAAAAGAAAAAAGTTTAAGTCGTGATAAACTGATGCTTGTAACTTTAATGTGACAACGCATAAAAAGGTTTCAGAGATTTTAATATTTTGAAATGCACTTTAAGTTGGAAAACTGAATTTGATTCAGTAAATTGCTGACGTTCTCTGGACAAGTCAATTTTGTTCAATCGTTTTAGCTTACCATGACAAAGAATATGGTTTGGTAATCTATTATGGCAAACATAGAAGCAATGCGAAAATCTCAGAATTTTGCTGCCACTCATATTTATTCACACTGGAGCAAACTTTGCCGTCGTGCGTTTAGATGACATCTAGAAGAGCGAATGTGTGCGCATGCATGCATTGGTGAGCTGGGTCCATTTGCATGGTGCTCTCAAGGCCACGTTGTTGGAGTAAGAAGGCTGTAATTAGTGAGCCCATGCATATTAAACAGCATCCATTCATCTTGAATAACAACGCTCTGCTGTCACTTGGAGCTGATAAGCCACAGATAATGTGCAGAAGGTTGCACATGTCACTCTGAAGCACCCGTCTTACAAATTCAGTAATACAGTTCCCCCCTCACCCCACTAACCTTTAATGTGTGATGTGGAATGTATAATTATGATGAAATTATAAGGATGGGAAGAAAGAAGTTTGACAGCTTCACCAGGCATGACTAAATGAAAGCCAATATCAGTGAGTGAAGTTTTGCCCGGGGTATATTCAGATTTTTGTCTCTGGCTCTTTTTAAGAGTGGAAGAGCCACCATGTTTTTAGTTATGTTTATGCACAAAAACAAATAAAAAGTACATAAAACATGAAAAGGTGTTTTTGCTGTTTCCATGGTAGAATATGTTGAAGATTTCCAAATTTTATTTTATTTTTTTACCATTGGACCTAATGGGGAAGACGTTTATAGAGATATATGGAAGACCAACTTCACTTGTGCATAATTGCCAATATTAGCAAAGACACATTGCACTGACATTATGGTCTGCCACTTACTTATAGCATCATACTTTTAACCATCATGAGGTTCATAAAAGAAAGTCCAATATGAAAAGAAGATACTGTGATTGCCTGCTTGTGTAAAGTGGTTCAATATAACAAAACAACCAACATACAATGGTAGCATAAAGGACACAAAAACCAAACAGCACAGAGAAGCAATGCCTGCTGTTGGTACAGCTCTATCCATTTTTTACACAGCATCTCTCCTGTCTGTCTGTCCTTCATTTTCCATGTTTAAGACATTCCTGCTGAACTCTAATATTTTGTCACATTAGAAGCTGTCGTGTTGTGAATACTTTTCATCTGACCAAGTTAACGAGAAATCTTTAAATACCAGAAATTCTAAGAATTTTTTTTTAATGAAATGACCACACTGGGAACAACATGCAGTCTCCCTTGACATTATTTGTCCCGATCAAGATGCTGGGACCTCTACGGGTATGGAAGCTCTCTTATCATTTTCATTCTGTTTTTATACCAGGATTCTGTATCTTGATTGACTGTTCTCTAACCCTTTTCCCTGCCCCAGCAAGTTCAAGTTAAAATTTGCTCTTGGGTTTGTCTCTTTTTCATTTGCACTGCAGTCCCACTTGTCCTTTTCACTAAAGGAGCTTTTTAGTTTGGCAGACCTTTCTCTCATCCATTTTTCTCATTCACCAACAGCCGTAAAGACTACCCTGTCTCTGTTCTGCTGCTGGAGTGTGGCACTTTTGCTCAAATGCGGTTGAGCTGCGCTTCTTTTCCACAGTGAGAGAAAATAGGGAGGCGAGATGAGCTTCCTGTTTACGTCGAGAAAGGCAGCCTGTACATTCTGAGTTGAACAAATTCCCTCACATGGTTTTTTTCAGAATTTTCTTTCCTCTGCAGGCAATAACAAGGTCATTAAAAAAAAAAAACATAAAAACTATTGCTTTGACATGCTTATAGTAACAAACCATCCGTTAGTTTGTCATAATGTCACACAATTTATTGCTCTAAGTCAGGATAAGAACTAGGTTAGCTTAGCACAATAAAAGTGCTGGTCTTGGAACTCATTAATCATTGATGGAAGTTTACAGGTTGTCACATTTGTCCTTTGACAGAATTTCCAATATACTTTATATATATTTCTATTTTTCTAAATTTAAATACGCAATGTTTAAATGTAACCTTTCTATGAACTCGGTGTGAAGGCAAAAAAAAGAAGAAGAAGAAGACTGCTTAGTGTGGGGTTGTTTGTCTTGTTTGTAAGTAATTGGTTGCCCTTTTTCTCAACTGGCAGATGAAATTTATAAGCTTATGGGCAAAAGCACTGATGTTGTTCTGGAAAACTGAGTTTGAGCCTGAGCAAATCTGAAGAAAAAAGGGAAACGCTGCGAAAGCTCTAAATGACATAAACATATTTCTTCCCTCTAAGGGCTCTTTTCTAAATAGCAAAACCATCTGCTGCAAAATCAATGAATCAATGATGAGCAGGGAACGATATAAGAGTCTATGGCTGCAGCAGGTAAATGCTTGCTGAATAATTAACATCCCATTGACATATTTAAAAGGGGGATAGACCTGAAACCATCACTTCTTGTGTGCTGTGGCTGTGCATAAGGCAAGTTTCCAATAACATTCAAGACAGACTGCAAGAGCAAGCGTGACAAAATGTATATGGAAATGCTTAGTCAGAACAATGATTTTTCAAAAGATTAGACTTATTACTTAAATGCTGCTGGTGTGTCTGCTATAGTTTTAACTCAAACTTTAATGGCAAAATCAGAAACTCCCAAAAGACATAAGACTGCATTGGTTTTGGTGACTTATGTAAATCCTACAATGATCCTTATGTTTTTTTGTTATTCTTAGAATGTTTGTGACTGACTTTTGCTTTCATATGTAATGGCATTTGCATAAACATGAAGAAAAAGTCATTTTTCATGTATGTCGCATGTTCGTTGCCTATCATTCACCTCCATTTTGTATACTCTTTGTGTTGGGGTGACTGGTGTGAATTATAGTCGATGTTATTGGGAAAGAGAGCGACTTACTTTTGCCAGGACTGGTGATGGCTTGAGGTTGAAATTCAGCAGGAGCTCGGTTTGGAGAGGCCTTTTATTCAGTCACACAACGGGCGAAAGTGGGACCATAATTCTAAAACAAAGGTATAAAGTTTAGACTGTTTTCAGTAGTCAGTGGGTATTTTTCTTCAAGTAGTCAAACGTGAGAAATAATCAGAAAATAAGCTGGACTGAAATCCATTTTACTTACTCCAACTGTGCCTGCAGTTATCAGTTTAGATGACAATATGAAATCAATATCAGGTTATTCAGTGAAACACTGGAGTAGAATTCACATAAATTCAATAGCAGTGGTGCATATGTGTGTATATGAGGATTTCAAAAGTTGCAACATTTACGCCGGGGATTTTATTTTATTTTTTTAAACACCTGCATACAATTACTGTATAAAATCTGACTAAAGGGAAATTTTTATAATTAGTTGCTCATTATGAATTATGCATTAATTATAAATATTTATTTTTGTAAAATTATATTTTTAATGGATTTTCGATTTAGCAATGTGAATACTTTCATACACAGTTTTTCAAATAACTTTTCATCGGCTGTAATAACTAATGTGCTTAGTCAGTCATATGCTGCAGAAGGCAAGCCTTTCTGAATACTTTATGCGAGAACAATTTATTGATCTGCTGGTTAACAGCAGAAAATAGGAATCAGAAAGAAGTAAAAAGCTCAAATCAAAAGTAATGTCAAGTCTCTCAAAGATATGGTGATGAGGACTGACTAGCAATCAGTGCCTCACATCAGCCTCTTGAGCTGCAGGAGAGAGCTAACATGCCATTTAAATGACGAAGATAGTTACTGACTGATGGTTGTGTTCAATGGAAAAAGCAGGTCAAAAGGAAAAGCGGATATGTTTTGACCCCCTGTAGTAGAACAACTGCCTCTATAATACAAACACAATTTCTAGTGCATTAGAGTCACAAATGTTACAGTTTGCTCCATCAGTTTTCATCCAGTTCCTGAAAGGCAGTAACCTCCCCAAGACGCACTTTGTTTTCGCCTTGCAGAGACTAAATTTCTTAGAGTTGTTTCTGTTGTTTTTCCTTTGCCAGACGTGTATCAGGAAGCCAAGGTAATTTTAGAAATGCGTAATATTAAAGATTCCACATTTCTAATAAGCACTGGTTTTAGATGTAAAAGTTTAATCTTTGAGATGTGGTTTCTCCAGTGTCTTTTTCCACCAACTCCATTTCCTTACATTGACTTGTTGAAAGATGTTCATTGTCTTTTATATTTTACCTTTTAGAAAAAAAACACACAAAAAACCCCAATAAAAACACTAACTTGTATAGTGCAGAAATAAACAAATGGGATTAGTTGACACCTGCAGGACATTAACCAGCTCTGCTTCATCGACCTTTCCATACTGTACTTCTCATAATGTCTGATTTTGCATTGCGTGTTGCTGATACATCAGGCCGTCTGACCATCAACAGCAGGCAAGTCGGGTGAAGTGTCTTGCCCAAAGACAACAACTGAGACAAACAAAGCGGGATTTCAAACCTGCAACTAATCAGTTACAAGACGAAATCCAACCACCTGATCCACCGTTTCCCCAGGTGAGTTTGAACTATCTTGTCCCTCTAAGTAAATGAAGCAGTTCTCCTCCACGGCACTGTACCCCCAGTGATATGCACTGAATGAATGTACCTACCCAGCTACTGTCCACTTCACACAGAGTGAAGTGGACAGCTGCCATACTTCTTCACAGGCCCATCAGACGAGCTCCACTGTTCGTCAGAACGGATCACAGACAGAACGTCTGTGTAGAGAAAGTTGGTTTAAAGTCTACTTGAAACACTAAAATATTTTTAAAATAGTACATCGTAATTGTGATGCCTTTATTAAATGTGATAAATTCTTGCACTGGATAAATGGTTCAAAAACAGACATGTATAAAGCAGGGTGTCAACAGTGTGACAGGCTCTATATTTTCCAAAACTCCCCCTTCCTTAACTAAAAGTAGTGGATTAACCTTCAATCATGGTTATCTAGTGGCAAAGGCCAATGGAGCAAAAAGTCATTTGTCTAATAACCGACCCTATCTTAGAAGGACAGAAAAAAAAGTTAATCAGAAACCACTGGAAGTGAGCATAGGTCTCCTTAATTAATGCAAAGGATGACTGCACTTGTTTATTCTTTGGTACAAAGAAATACAGAACGTATTTTATGTGTGTTCAAGACAATGCACGCATCAAGGAACGAAACTTTAACAACTTTGTCCTAAAGGTACTTTTAGAATGTCACATGGGATGGGCACTTGAAGCAATGTTCTTGTTTCCTCAATCATACTTCGTTGCTAGGTTTCAAGATTTGGACTGTCACCTCACCAATAAGCCAGACTTGCAAAGCAGAGTTGTTTCTGGCGGCTGCTGAAAAGCAAACACCGTAGCCAGTGTTTGTCAAAGACAGACAGAGACATTAGTCATCATCCCAATCTGCTTTTGATGCCTGATGAATTGGCAGGCCACAGTGAAGATGACAACCATGCAGCCACAGTGCAGCAATTTTCAATCACTCATGCTGCAGGGCTTTTCTAGTATGTTATGCAACCATTGTCAAACGGGATGTTATATATCACAAGATCTTTACTTTTTCTATTTTGATGGTTTTTAGAATCCTGACACACATTGTCATTTATTGCAATATCTGTTAATGTATCTAGAGAGGTATTGAGTATTGAAAGGAAGGGTACATGTGTTAGTGTGTCACTGTGTCAAGACAGAATAAGTTACTTTGTACTATGGCGCCATGACCTTTTTCTCCCTTTTTTTATATTAATAATTGCCTGACGATCTTGGGGTGAAAGTTCATTGTTCTAAACACAATATGTGAGTGCCCCGATAGGATCAAATGATTATTAGCTGAAAAATAACTATTAGTTCCCCTAAATTTATTTAGTCAAAAAAGCCCAATTCTGTTGCTCGTGATTGATTTGTAAAAGTAATTATAATCCGGAGACCTTATATAGTCCTTGGTGTTCATGAAGCTATTCATTAAATACACATAATGAACTCAGAACCAGAAAACAGCTGGAGCAAGGAAAATGGCACATAGAGTGACTGTCATCCAATAAGGAAGGCCAGTGTAAGAGCTGGAGAGGGCTTTAATCACATTTAGGAATCGCATTAGTTCGAACCACATGTATTTTTCAGAAAAAAATATATCTCATACTAGTTGCACCTATCAGGTTTAGTTTCTGCTTATTGACAAGATGTGAAGTGAACAAAAATGATAGAAAAGGTTTACATTGGCAAAATCAAATGTAGTTTGAAAAACTGAACATGATGGCAATCCTCCATCCATGCTCTGTATGACAAGCTGTAACTCCGTGTCCTTAGCTGTAGCCTCGACAATCTGTCTCAACTTTTCATCTGACACAGGCAACAAAGCAGACACAATGCTAACATGATACTGAACATCCTCTGTAGTTGAACTCACACCATTGTCTGTGTGTGTGTTCTGGAAAGTGCATCAGCAAGAATCATATGTTTTCCTGGAGAATAGGTCAGCATAAAGTCATACCTCTGCATCTTCACCATCAGCCTCTGAATCCATGTCGACATCTCATTTAGATTGTTTTTTTAATGAGGGCAATGATCTACTTCCACAACAAAAGATGAAAATCCATAGATCTATTAAACCAGTTTAGTTCATAAACCAGCCCCAAGGATTTTTTTTTTTTTTCCTATCTGGATAGTCTCTTTCCGACACTCCACCTTCAGCACATTAATCTCAACAATGTTTCTCCATTAAGCCTTTAAAAATGTTTTTAGGAGTGTTTGCACTGAGAAGTAGCTCATGTAATGAGCTCAGCAGATGCACAGTTTCAACAGGTGTTTGCTAATTGCTGCTGGTGCTCGTCTGAAGTAGCTGGGTGGAGGTGGTGGAGGGAAAGGTTTGAGACTGCAGCTCCGAGGAGGAGCTGTGTGGAAAAGGCGGCGCTCAGTGAGACCAAGCATTTAGGCACCTTCAAATGGCTGCCACATGAGATAAAATAATTTCTAAAACATTCATTCAAACCAGAGTTTGGTTTAAATAAATCAAACACCCGAGCTTTGAAAACACACTCTTAAAATTGACAGCCCTAATTCACATGACAACTAGAACTACGAGTTCCTCCAGATGAAAGTGCATCAATGCACTGCCCACTTATATCAGATGATATAAAAACTCATTGGATCAGACATGGAAATAGTTCTAGTGATGAAAGCTTTTTCCTCATACAGACTGTGTACAAATTGCTATGTTACTGTTGCACTAATGAACTGGCTTTGAAAAAAAATTGCTTTTGTTGCTAGGGGAACCACTTATTCATTCAGTTCCAATTTCTGCTTTATCCTGTTAAGCGTTACAAGAGGGCTTGAGCCCTTTGCAGCTGCCATCAGATGAGAGGTGGGGTATAATCTGGACTGATCAGAGGACCATGACTAAAAAAAATGGCAAAGACAAACACACCTATGTGTTCTCTTTCCGACTCAGAAATCAATTGACCAATTACCCAAAATGCATGTGAAAGGAAATGAAGTAATGGGAATTTTTGCCCGTGCCATTGTTGTGAAACAGTGATATGACAGAGACACTAAAAAATGAGAATGAAGCTCCAACTTAAGAACCGCTGAGTTAATTTGTTGCATGTACTTGAATTAAGTTTGTCAAACTGAACTTAGTTGTGTTTGTTGAACACGACAACTTAAGGTTAATATATTTACTTGGATGAACTTCATCTGATTTCTTGTAACAAATTAACTAATTTGGATCACCTGTTTTCTTTTTTCAGTGCACCCAATGAAAAAAAAAGTGGATGCACTGAACTACTGTACAGCTATGATCAGCATAAAGTTACCACTTAGCACCACATTTGTGTCTAAGGCTACATTTTCAGCTAAAATTGACTCTTTGTTGTATTTAATCTGTTATAAAAATGCTTGAAAAATAAAATAAAGAAAGAAATGAGAGGGCAATTTAATCATACAGAACTGGATTTGATAATACACTAGATGGCAAATGTTCCTGACTGTATTCTTACAAGGGTTATTTCACGAAGTAATGGTACGGTTTATTTATTTATTTATTTATTTTTTACAATCAAAATGCCCCCAATTGTGACTTTGCTGTTTATTCAAATGGCTTAATTTATTTCTGCATAAATGTAGCAACTGGAAGCAATTTTTCTATAGCTCTAATCCCAATATATGACTTAAGTTCACTTTAAAGACAGTCTTAGAACCACAACATTTCCACAAAGAAGTGGAAAAAAAAAAAAAAAAAAACTGTCTGTAAATTTACCTACCCTTCGAGACCAAAAGCAAATCGCTTTTGCATTTGCCAGGATGTCATAATACACAAAGACGCATACACAGACGAAATAGAGAGGAAATAATTGCCCCCAGATTAAACATGTTTTGCAATGCTATCTGATTTAAGATTACCTTGGCGTTTTAGCTTTATTGTAAAACAGATTATGAAGTTTCTTCTCCCTTCCTCCCTCCTATCTTCATTCTGTTATCACTGACACTGCCTTGAGGCTAGCGCAGTTTGGAATGGGACTGAGCCATCTCCCACATTAAGATTAAATCATCTATTTGATTGCAAATGATTCAAATTAAAATGATTTTAATATGTGTTTCCAAACGAACAATTGGATGCAATAAAGCCACAGGCAGCTGGAAAAAAAAAAAAAAAAAAAAACATGCTGAGAAAGTAGGCAGAGAAAATGAGAAGAGGGAGAAAAGATTTTTTTTTTTTTTGCAGGGCCAGGGCCAGCCAAGCAGTGATTGCTCTGCACAGTTGAGGAGTAGAGATAAGCCACAAAGCAGATGCCTGCATAACAAGTGCTTGCCTTAGTTGCCACATTTGCAGAAACTGACTCACAGCTCTGATTTGCCACAGGACATGGCCCTATGGCTGTACAATAATTAGTTTGTTTTTGCCCTTTGTACATATGTGGAAGTTGGATTATGTCGCACTTGAAGCCGTTCACAACAAATAGAAACATTTTTGATTGTGTCATAGACTAGACATTAGCTTCTCCTAGTTTTGTAATAGAAGCAGAGAAGGCATTGACTTGTTATTCCGGAGATATTGACATTTTTTGCCTGATTCAACTAAAGAAACTTAGTTCAAACTAATGATGATTAAAAAAAATACAATTATCCTAATTATCAATAATTACATAAGACAAACATTGATTCAAATTTTGATTCCCAACAATACAATGGTGCACCCTTCACTTTTTTTTGGAAAGCTGACAGGATATGAGTGGCTCAGTTGTGGAGTCACTTTTTTTCAATATCCCAAATACAAAATCCAAGTATTGGCTGGTCCAGGCAACAGAGAGAAAGGTCCCGGACAATAAATTGTTTTACAAGAAAAGGAAAACTTGGAAGATTCAGCACATGAAAGAGAACAGAAACAGGACAGCTCAACCAGGTAAAGGTTCTCTACAGCAGAGAACAAAATACATCAGATTTACATTAGATCACAGTGTTATTGCTGAATGGGACTTCAGAGAGTCGAACAATGGCTCAGTGATTTTTCTGTTGCTAATTAGGCAAACGACAACATGAATGTTGTGTGGAAAAACGACTCATTGATCTTACCTATCAAGATCTAAACTCTCAGAGGGACTATTGAACCTCTTCTGGTGAGCTGAAGCTGCAGAAACACATTGGTCGTTAAAGGTCATTGGAGATGACGCATGTTTTGTCAAAAAAAACTACATTCAGGTATTTTAAAGAATTACCCAATTTAGCAAATATCAAGGCTTAGGACCATGTCCTATAAGCACAGGAATAACTTAAATGATTTTTTAAATGTTTCTCTGTTAGATAACGTGTTAATTTAACAGAGAAATGCATCAATATGAAAAATTAGGCAGATATTGACACCAGATATTATTGTTACTATTATGCCTGGTGACCATAATAGAAATATTTAATAACTATATTTACCAAGGTTTTAATGTTCACCTTGAAAAAAAAAGAAAAGAAACAAAAACACAACCATACTGCTGACATTGCCGCTTGAAACTTTATACAATCATGTGCTGCATCACTATCACATGACCAAAACAAATAGGACATTTCACTATCAATTGAAAATGAAAAATCCTTTAAAAAAAAAAAAAGCTTTGCTACAGTGCATTTCTGTAGAATCCTGCAGATATAAGGGAGATTTTCTTGCTGATTGAATGTAAACTAAAAACCTCAATGAACATCTGAAATAATAACCTCTACTCTAAAAGAATCCAAATGCTTTTTCTATACTTCTAAATCTTTTTAACCTTAAATTTCAAATGCCAGTTTATATAGTGATGCTAACTGATATTGAGGCAAAGTTGATGTATTGCTATAAACATACATATCAATCAAGCAGGAATCTGTGTGTATTTAAATCTAAGCCTCTCATTCATCTTTATGTTTAAATTATCAAAAATGCTGATTTGTTTTTTTATGTATATACACCACTGATATTTTTTTAATGAGCTTAAGTATACATACATATACAGTACAAACTCATAACTAATAATAGCTTTATACTGTGTAAGTATTTTTAGTAACAAATAACTTTAGGAAATGTCAGAATTATCTTCAGAAAAGTGTCAGACTGATAGAAATTTCACAATAGCATGTGTCCTTTTCCAATGCTTAATAAAGTTTGACATATATGAAGTAGCACATGCTGTATATCACTTTGACATTTGTTGCACACTCGAACAGAAGTGGTGTCGAGACATGCGGCGGTTGTAAATTTCCTTTACTTCCTTTTTTTCTGAACATACAAAACACGTTCATCGATCCGTGCGTTACACTATAGCGGTTACATTCGCCATCTTCTTCTTCTTCTTCTTCACTTAGGACCCTTCCTGCCCGAGGCTGCCCTAAGCGCCTGTTAGAAACTGATCACTGTCCAAACTTGTTTCACTCTCAGTCCGAATAGCTACCAACATACACGTGAATATTCCGCTAAACANGGACAANGAAACANTATTNTTTTAATAAAACAAAACATTCATAGGAACAGAGAATAGACTCATATTTTAATGGAAGGGGATCCCCCACTTGGATCCCCCACTTTCCTTGATCCAAAGACCTCAGTCCTCAGCAACTGATCCCCCACACATTATTTCCTACATTGATTTATTTGCACATCAACAAGCAGGCAATTTGTGAACAAGTGAAGGCTGCATGGATTTTGCCTTTTGATCTGACAAGATTATTAAATGTATGACTCTGGGAAGATTTTTGCTTGGCAGTGAGGTTTGTAGACAAACTGATAAATGATCACAGAGCTGGGCGGTGGCAACATCCAGAAGCGGAAAATGAACAGCATTACAAAATCAACTACACAAATCATAAACCGCACAGTGTATCTGTGAGATTTCTGCAGCTGTCTTAAAATCTGCTCACCCAATGAGAAAAAAAAAAAACAAAAACAAAGATTTTGTTGATCTTTAAGACAGAGGATTAAGGAAAAACCACATTTTCTTAGGTTTAAGATTAGGTTTGATCCCTTGTGTGTAATGCCATTTTGTATCAAGTCAGAGATTAACGCCCACATCACAAAAATACATAAATAAAAAAAAAGCGATCAAAAGGAAGCATAAGAACAAGGTGCTATGAATAAACAGGACAAGAAAGCATTCAAACACATTTATTTTTGTAGACTGACTGAAAATTAGTCTACAGCTATATATACACTGCTCAAAAAAATAAAGGGAACACTCAAATAACACATCCTAGATCTGAATGAATAAAATATTCTCATTGAATACTTTGTTCTGTACAAAGTTGAATGTGCTGACAACAAAATCACACTAAAATCATCAATGGAAATCAAATTTATTAACCAATGCAGGCCTGGATTTGGAGCCACACACAAAATTAAAGTGAAATGTTCCCTTTATTTTTTTGAGCAGTGTATATATATATATATATATATATATATATATATTAGCTCATTAACTTCACATTTCTCCAATGAATATTTATCAAATGTTATGATTAGAAGGTTAAGTTT